>NW_028250251.1:600000-891611 GCF_964263255.1 Lissotriton vulgaris
TACAAACAAGCAACCCAAATAAGTTGATACCGCTTTTAAAATATGCCCAGCGTTGGGTACATAGATTGGGGAGCGAATGGAAAGGGTTGAATAGGGGCATCCTATGGGCACAATTGAATAGACTCTCACAACAAGTTTTTTACATACCTCTGGGATGTAAGGTCACCACCTGACAGAAGATACACCAATGCAAGTGCACTATCTGCTTTGTGAAACAAATATTCCTGATATACCTTGTTCTTTCAATTGTGTGCTTTGTGAAAGCTTGAATGACCAGTAATCCATCCCCATTTTGAACTCTTGGGAATTACATGGGAACCCACTCTTTCACTGTGGTCTTTCTGAAAATACTTTTAGCAGCATCCACCTCAGTCTCGCTGTTCTCTTCGGTGGGCTGAGGAGATTTGGACTCTAGGTTGAGGATGAGTGCTGCATGCTGTCTCTTTCACTTCAAGTCTAGTTTGGACACCCTCCAGCTTTAAAACTTTTGCAATTCAGCAGTACAATCTATTTGTTATCTTTACAATTGCAGTGCTTACTAACACTATCAATAAGCCTAATTATTTTTTGGAAATAGCATATTTGAGACATAATTCCCTGCCTGCGAGGAAGTAACTAATTTATAAAGGGGCATGGACATATGTTTTATTCTGTTGGCAATATGTAGAACGATATGTCACTAGTTTACCATCAGACAGAGACATTATAAGGTATGGGCAAAGTGGGCTCTGGCCCAGGGCCCCAGCCTTTCAGGGGACATCTTGATAGAGCCACCTCTGTTCTACAGAAAGTCTTGCTCTGATGACCTTGAATAATTCTTAAACCAACCATTTTTAATTTGTTTATTGTTACTGTGAGTGATGTTTGAAAGTATATTCCAACATTTGGCATAGAAATGTTTATCTTTTATGCAACAGCCATAAAACTAAGTTTCTTTTAGATGAAAAGGGAACCTCATATATTAGAAATTCGAGGGTGTAACAGAGAATATTTGCAGTGTTATTAGTGAGCTGTTGCTGTGTTAAAATATTGAACACTAGAGTCACTATCCCTAAATATTAGCTTGTGCCTGTGCCTGTGCCCTGCCAGTGACCTGGCCAAAGAGGGCATTAAAGACCTGAAATTGAATCTTAAAATCAAATCTGTTGCAAACGAGGGTCCCCAAAATATGTTTGGCCCAGGGCCTCTAAAATCCTTAAGATGTCCCTGCTATCAGAGGCAACATTATGATAACTAACCAAGCTATGATTAATTCTGATCGCCTGTGCGTCCTATACTGTGGAATTGTTTGTAATGAAACTTTATTATGTTCTAAGTGTGTGACTACAGGAAATGCTGGCTTTGCTCCTCATCATGTTGTAAGCATCAGCTCACAGTTGGGTAAGTCAGGATGCATGAATGCATGCATGATTTTACTGTATTTCCACAGAATCACGTTTTCACACGTTTATTGTGTTGTTTGCCGTGCCACCATTGAGGAATATGGATGCTGACTATATTTTATTTCACAGAGAATTACCTCTATCATAATGATATGTGATATGATTCTCCACCTATGCTTTTTTTTTTATATATTTTTTATTAATGACACAAGCAAAAGAGAAAAACAGAGAATCAATTACATAGACAAGCACGTAAATAATCCCAGAATCGTAATTTGATATAAACTCATCATTTTTGCGAAAAGACAAACAAGAAAAAAAAAAAAAGCAGCCATTAAATTCATAGCGGGAGAAAAGTTCCCCATATTTTATCTAATTTCTTAATCGATTGTGTCCCTCTTGTTTTTGCTAAAGAAAATTCAATGTCATAAATTTCATTCACCAAGAACCACCATTCAGTAATATGAGGTGAATTTGCTAGGATCCATGCCCTTGCAATAACCAATCTTGCGCATGAAATCAAAATCAAGAGCAGATCCGTAAGTGAACAAGTGGTGAACGAGATTCCAAGTAATACCATCTCAGCTGTAAAAGAGAGAGAGAGTAGTAGTTTCTGCCTCAAAATAGTTTCTATCTCATTCCAGAATACACGGAGCAATGGGCATGAGTAGAGCATATGCTCCAGCTCCGCACCAGCAAGGTCGCGTTTGGGGCATTTAGTATAACTGACAAACCGTTTTATAAGCTTGTAGTTGAAAGCTAGAAGAATGAACTAAACTATTAATACGTTGAAAGAATGTTGAGATGTTGTTAGAGAGTATACGCCTTCCCATTCTAGAAGTCCATTTCTCAGCAAGATGCGGGCAATCATAAGTCTTGAACTGGCTGAGACATTTGTAACCTACGCTGATTATGGCTTTGTTTTTCTCTCTATAAATACAGGACAAAACCTCAGATTCTCCACCTTTGCACGGTGAAGATAACCAACCCCTCTTTCACAAGCAGGCAGATGTGCTCAGCAATTGCATAGAGGTTCTATATTTGAATCACTCTGATGAATGTCCTGGACCTTTCATAAGCCATCAGCCATGGGCAGAAACATGTTTGCAATACATTGGATGGTTTGGGCATTGTAAACCTAAAATATCACCCTTTATCTTTTTAAGAATGTATGTGCACCCAGTGTACCCACCAATAAAGGGAAATCTCATGGGTTTGGCCTAAGGTATGATTATTATCTGGGTCCTCTCTCTCTATCCAGCCTTCATTCTTGACTTGAGAAACTCTTCACAAGGTTGAGGTCGAGTCTGCCCTTATAGTATCATCTTACCAGGGTGGGGTAGAAAGCTGATGATGAAGCATGCCACATTCTGAGGATGAGGCTTTTTTATCCAAAAAACCTGGATCTGGTTTCCTAGCCTAGAGTAGCCAACATAGAAAAAAACTATTATTGTTCCATATTATCACTGTGCACCATACCTTTGCGTTTGGATGTGTTAATTATTGTAGGAGATGTGTGGCGCTGCGGCCAGGGCGACTGACGCTGGAATATGGGATCACGGTTCGATCACCAGCTCCGACGGCAGGCTAGCCCAGCACCATGTGACTCTGGGCAATAGCTTCCTTAATCTCCCCAAAGGCCCCCAGCGCCTAGAGACCCTTACGGGTGATTGTTCATGCGTTACAAATGTGGGTTATTATATGGTGTGCCTCCTGTTCCCCATTATTTCTCACTGTGATTATAGGAGAGCAGGAATGTGCTATATATTCGTAAATATGGCACATTCCTGTTTTCTCCATTTAATGTAGCATAGTGCAGCCAGTTGTCTTGGTGCATTGCGTTGCGATACATCTCACTAAACTTGCGCCTAGGTGCATATAAACAGGCTCTCTGCTCTGCGATGAGCCAGCTGAGGTTATCATGATAACGCCCCTGATTGCTTCGATACAGAAAATATTTCTCCCTCTGAACAGGGCATACCTCCAGAAGGGATTCGTGTGTGTAGGTCCGGGGCACCCTTGGGTCCTAGCCAATTATTTTTACAGTCGCAACTCTTTGGCCAAGACAAGGGAGGGATCTAGGTTTTCCCGAAATTTGAATTTCTGAGCACCCGCCTTGCAGAGATTTTTTATGGTGTGCAAGACCGGAAGTGATTGTTGCATCATGCCTGTGCCTGCATGCCCAGTGGGGATATTTAGTGCTGGCCATCCTGCTCTCAGTTTCTTTGGCAGCCACCGTGCCAGGAGGATCGGGTTTTGGCATGGATTTCAGTATGAGGCAGCACTGAGGGGATAGGTTACGATCTTTATTCTGCAGTGATATTTACACTGGGCTTGGGTTATGGGCTAACAGTTTAACAATGAAGGGCATGGGGCTGACTCCCCTTGTTTCACTACATCTACATCATGTAACCTCTTTTTCATGGCCTGTAGTTGGAGAGATGGGCTATGGTGTGCACCCAGTGGTCCAGCGATAGCAGACTGCCCCTCAAGGATGCAGGTTTTTTCAACTGCATGGTCTCTCTAGAATGAAGGGAATTTTCAACCTGAGTGTTGAGACATTCATTTGGGGAGCATAAAATGTATGTAAATGTATGTAAATAGTTATTTCCTTAAACATATTGCCAATTGTTAGACAGTTGTGCTAGGTAGGCAGCAATATTTTAAAGTTGTAACATGGAAAAATAAAATATTTACGTCGTAACAAACATGGGTATTAGTTTAGGGGGGCTGGGTGCTCAACTCAGATATAAAGCACAATCCTTGTAAGGGGAACCACAAAAGCCACTAAATTAGCCTACGCTTAACCCCCTGGTAGCTTGGTACAAAGCAGTCATGCGTATTTAAGAGGTAACATGTAAAGTATTTATGCAGCACACAAACCATAATAAAGTGAAAGCACAACAAAAGAAAAATCTCAAACCAATTTAGACAAACAGAGTAATGCTTCATGAATAAAATATCAGAAAGCCAAACAACCATTCAGTAGAACTAGAGATATACAGTTTCAAAGATGTATGTAGACATAGCACTTAAAAGCAGAAAGTGTCACTCACTGTCATCTGGTCTTGCTAGACTGGGGGAAAAGTCACAAGTTCAGCCTGACCTCGATGGAGCATGGGCAGATACAGGGATACAGTTACCTCTCAAAGTCCGACATGAGGAGTTCTGTGTACAGTGGAGGAGGCTGCGAGGAACAGGGAGAGTGTTGTGGATGGTACTAGCTGTAACACCAAGAGGAAGCTAGGCAGTGTGGGCTGTCATTGCTGTTGATGGTTAGAGCTTGCTGTTGCTGCTGTAGAGTGAAATGCAGATCTTGAGTTGTCAGTTGCTGTTGAGAGAAGAGTTGAATTCACTACCACTGTGTAGTGGGGGTCGCGTGGGCAGCAGAGTCTCGGCTTTAACCAGCCTGTTTGTACTTGCCAAGAGCCCAAAAATTCAGAAATTCTCCTTTTCTTCCAGAGGAGTACACTCTTTGCCAGCCAAGAGTCCAATGCCTGGGATGGCACCATTTAGGGATCACATGACTCAATGGTTGAGAGAACACATGATATTCATTTTCTATTCAGCATAGCTTGACTGCCATTGATTTTCTGGACTTTACTATTAAAGTCGACAATGGTTGTTTTTACACCACCTTTTTCAGGAAGAGCAGCGAGCTAAATACCCTTTTACGATATTCCAGTCACCATTCTAGGAATCTGAGAGACAATTTACCCTACGGGCAATTTCTTCATCTCCAGAGGAATTGCTCATGCAAATCAGACTACTTTCAGGTATCTGATGATTTGCTTGCCTATCTGGCAGCAAGGGGCTACCCCAAGAGTTTACAGGAAAAAGCCTGTAAAAGTGCATGGTTTTGCCCTAGAGAGGTCCTACTTAAACACAAACTGTGTGGGCATGATACACAGAACAGAATGATCTGTGCAACTATTTTCAGTACACGCAGTAATGACATAAAGAACATTATAAACTGACACTGGATCCTGGTGATGGACGAGATGGATGCAAATGAGCTACCCATGCATGCCTTTAAGAGAGGTAAAAGCATAAAATATCCTGTGGTGAGCTCTTATCTAGGGGTGCCACCGAAACCTTCCCCACTCACACTCTGGAATTCACTTCAGGTTATAGGTCATTCTAAGTGTGTCAGTTGCAAAGCGAGTGGGATAACCTTAGGCATAATGACACAACTATATTGAAAGAGCACACAAATTGTAACAATGTAGATGTCCTCAACATGATCAAATGTCCCCATGTGTTT
This sequence comes from Lissotriton vulgaris, assembly GCF_964263255.1. Taxonomy (NCBI): domain Eukaryota; kingdom Metazoa; phylum Chordata; class Amphibia; order Caudata; family Salamandridae; genus Lissotriton; species Lissotriton vulgaris. Next base: position 605,647 of record NW_028250251.1, read on the forward strand.
TTATATGTTGCCCAAACATGTCAGAAGTTAAAAACCTGCATCCTGCAGCACTGCAGCAGGATCAGGTGTATGGGGCAAGGGGCAACTCTTGTCAAACATGTCATCCCATTCAATAATTCAGTAGACCAGTTAAGATGGCTAGTAATTGAGAAGGTCAGCATTAACCCAAGAGGTGGTAATTTCAAGAAAATTCTAAACTTGTAAGAATGCTGTTGGATTCATCCTTTGGAAATGGTGGCCCATGGTCTCAACAAATTTGAGGAGATTTTGAGGCAGGTGGCCACCCTGAGTAAAGGTTAAAGCAGTTGGGTGGATGCATTCCTTTCCAAGAGGATGATTGTACTATACACTATGGACCTGATTCATGCAGGTAGACTGAGATGAAAGTCTAAATTTACGACTTTCGATATTTATAAAGGGCATTGATGAGTAGAAAAGTTTGACTTTTGTCTCAGCTAAACTTAAGACCAAAACTTTCATTTAACTGAGACAAACGTCTCACTTTACTTCTCGTAAATGCCCTTTGTGAATACTGAAAGTCGTAACGTCAGACTTTCATTTGTTTACCTCTGTGAATCAGGCCCTATGTGTACCCACATTACAAAGTTCCATGACTGCCCTAAAAGATGTATGGTATAACATTTTATTTTGCATTGGCTTATACATGTCCTTTAGACAACTGGGCAGATTAGGAATCTTCCCAGTATTAATCATTAAGTACATGTATAAACAGTACAATGATGTATGAACTTGGCAGATTTGTTGTATGGTATTGAACATTTTGGAGGCACACTCAATGTGCCCATGAGACAAGGGTTGTACTGCATTACTAAGACACTATTATATTCGACACCGATTGGTCGAAATTCCCACTGTATGTACTTCTATGTAACATCTAGGGCAGTAACAAATGGAAATATATATATATATTTTTTTGTTGTATATAGCGCAAACTTGACCCAAAGGTATCGGGTATCATGAACATTGAACTAATAATAATGTATACAGAAATGTAGATGAAATGTTGACTGACTAGGATATATTCTTTACTTAATCTATATGATTTGGTTGCTTTTATTATTATGTTGGAATAAGCACAGGCTATGTATTATTGTTATGTAAGTATTGCCACTCACTGGGTTTAAGTAGGAGTGCCTTTGCCGGTTTTGCTACCAGAGTGATGGTTTAAATCTCAGAGTTAATGAGGTTCACTTTAGCGAACGAAGACTGCAGCACAAACTAGTTAGGGACACGGCTGGGGTGGACGTGACGTCAGGGGCGTAACACAGGTCCCCACCCACCCCGCAGCCTCTGTGGTGCTGGGGGGCCCTGAGCTGCAGGGACCCCCTGAGCACAGGACTCAGGCCTAAGAGCTCTGGATTAAATCCGGAGTGGGGGGCCCCTCCATGTACTTTGCCGGGGGGGGGGGCAACTTTCGGTACGCCACTGCACGTGTCAATCCTTCGCTATTGGACGTGCTGACACCAACGTGCACACTGACGCTGGGTTACCTTTATCTTCTCTCTCTCGGACCGTTCGCTGGGAGGTGGCTGGGAAGGAGTCAGGGACACTTTGCATCACACGAGGCAAACATCCTGGTTTTGCCGTCAAGCCCTTCTTCCTTTCTACATTTTAATTCAAAGTTCCCTGCATGCCGGTATTGATTTAATTATTTTGGCTTATTTCAGAGCCGAGTTGTCGATTGACTCGTAAGGGGCTCCCCAACCCTGATCCATACAGATTAGATCTGTTTTCACAGTGAGAACCTTTTCCCTTTTTACATTGAGCCCTGAGCCAGTGCGTAAGCGCTGCTCTGGGGTTGATCTATCGTAGTAGAGTACGGGGAGAAGCCACGTCCACTCCCACACCCACTTTTTCATTGGCTTGTGTCTGTGTCCTTTCTAAATGCTGCCTTCCAATTGGTTTATAGGCTGTTAATTCCTCCTCATGACGGCCATGTCATCATTTGTATCCTTCCATGGCTACTGGGCCCTTTACTACAAGTGTTGTAATGGCACTATTTTCTTCCCGTCCCCCTCCTACTGTCCGTGCCTTCTCTCCCCCCACTCCTGTTGTTCATACCTTCTCACCCCCTGAACCCCTGCTCGCCCGCACTCCCGTTTGCAATGCAATAGGTCTTGCATAAATTATAGTCCTAATACATTGCAAATGCTTGTTGATATAGTGAACGCGAGCACTTAGATTTTGTCTCTGCTCTCTGCCAGCATATATCACCCCTTAACATGCATGTGTCAAACTCAGGTCATTTGGGATATATCTCGAAACACCCACCCTTGCACGTACCCAAAGAGGCTGAAATGACTGTTAGGAGCTCAGTGGGAAGGGTAATGTTACGGTGCCATCTACTACAAGTCGATGTAATGACTTGCATAGTAATGGCATTGCATTGAAACAATGCAGTAGTTGTAACAACTGCGTTGTTACATACCGCGTAGCAAAAGCACGAATTGCAATGTGCTATATTTGCAAATATGCCTCTCATTTTCGAAATATAGTGTGCCGTCGTTTCACTTGGAGTGAATGGGACATGACTTTAATTACATTACTATTGTTGTAAAATATAGGGGCCGATTCCGATTCGGGAAAAAAAGCGTCCGTCCAAATCGTATCCGGAGCCCTCTCCGTACGAATCGCACACGTCCGTACGAATCGCGTAGTACGATCCGTATCTCGTCAATCCGTCCGAATCGTCGTGAACCGTATGAATTGCAAGGGAGAAACCGTACGACACGGACCCTCACAGTGAACCGTACTATCCGTAAAGATGCTGTACGACCCGACAAGTACGATCCGGACCGGGGTATGAGGGTACGATTCGTACGGGAAAAACGCTTCGTACGGCTATTCGGAGTGTTTTTTCCCGAATCGTAATCAGACCCATAGTGTTAAAATAATATGTGTATGGAATATGTGTCCCTAAATATAAAAACAGTATAGATTTATCATTCATCTAAAATTATTTATGTATTTAGCAATTTTACATTCCTGAAAGTGCTGCTCTGGTAGAATAGAAATGTGAAATTAAGAAATCAGGTAACACTAAGATCGGGACCGATGTTTTCTCCCCTCTATCTTCGAGCGGCGCTAGTGGATGATGTTATGCGACGGATTGCGCGAGCTGTGCTGCCTGCTGCTGCTTCTGTTGCTGGGAAGGAGAGGCTGGAGGTCAGAGCAGGGAGACAAAATGGACCGCATCTTCCCTACAGCCACTGGAAGCCATGCCCTACTGCCGGCAGGAAGGTGCAGCCAGGGAGGGTTGGTTGTGACCAAGGGTACTGTTATGAGAACTGACCAGTTTGGGATAGGTGGCACGTTTTCAGTTCGTCTTTGTACGGCCCTTCCATTTGTAGTTATCTATGATACTTAGGGCGACGCGTTATCACCTGCAAAACTAAGCTAATACCTCTGTGCAAAACGAAACATTTCAGAAATTATGACGTTTTAGAAATGCAATGTGAAGCTTTGAAAATGCAAGAATAGATTTAGCGTATAGATTGGAAGTCCAGGCCCTAGACAGCAGGTACATTTTGTGCCACTCTCTAGAGAACTGATATTGAATTAGAGTCTTGCAGTAGAGTTAAAATAAGGCTATTCCCCAGTGGAAACAATATCTACCCTGTGATTAGAATCGCAACAGGGGAAGTCACGGTCGCGCTGATGGCATACAGTGCAGAGCACCTGAATTCTAGTTCTGTCTGTTCTTGAGCTGGAACAATGTCGGCCACAGTAAACGATCAGGTGGTGGTCTGATGCTGTGTGCTGACAGGTATGCAGACATAATATTGATGTTTAAATATCGATATACCATTATATCAATGTTTAAATATCGATATGACAGAATATCGACCATCAAGAATATTGCCGACCAGAATATCGAAATGCAGATAAGAAATACTGAAGTAAATAATATTGATGTTAGTAATATTGTTAGTCAAAATATCGTTGTTAATAATATTGATTTTTTGGGGGGTTTGTATCTTAGTATATGTGTTAAAAATATAGTTTATTTTTGTAATGTATTTTTGAATTTTTACAAGTGATTCATTTTATGTACATTTTTTTTGCGCATTTTAGTTCTGAAGCGGGTTGTGGGTTTATAGGGGAATAGGGTGGGAAGTAAATTAATAATAATATATTTTATAATAATTTTTTTGAAGTTATTAATAAAAAAAAAACAACATAAATATTGTGTTTTAGTTCTGTAGTGAGTTGTGGGTTTATAGGGGAATGGGGTGGGTACTCAATTAATTTTAATTAATTAATTAATAATTGTATTAATTAATATTTTCATATTTAATAATTGATATTGTTAAATGTGTTAATTAATTTGTTAATAATTCATTATTATTTGTTTATAAATAATTAATAATGAATTGGTAAATATGTTGATTGTGTAATTTCTTGAGGAGCGGGTTGTGGTTTTATAGGGGAGTAGGGTGGGAAGTGATTTAAATATAATTAATTAATTAATTATTTTATTAATAATTAATATTGCTAATTGTGTTAATACATGTGTTATTAATTACTTATTAATTGGATTTTAATTATTAATTTATAAATGTTAAATATGTTAATTGTGGAATAAATCTGTTGTGGGTTGATAGGGTAGTAGTGTGGGAAGTAATTTAATTTTAATAACATTTTTATTATTTTTTTATATACAATATTTATTTTAAGTAATTGTAGAGTGTTAATTGTGTGAACTAGTTTATTTTTCATTGTTTTTAATTTACTAGTTGATTGTTAATAGTTAATTAATTAATTGTTAAATAATTATGGTAATTGTGTAATATTTTACAATATTGGTGGTGATGTTCATAGGAGAATATAGTGGGAGGTAAATTATTTTTGAAAAATAAATTATTTGTTAATTAATGTTAATTATTTTGCACGAGTGGGAATACTAAATTATTCCCCTCCGCTATCCAACACTTTCCATACTGTTATACTTTGTGGAGTTGGAATAGTAATTTATTCCCACCCACTATCCAATACTTTCCCCTGTTGCACTCGCTGGAGTGGAAATAGTAATGATTACCCATCCACTATCCAACTCTTTCTTTACTGTTGCACTCACTGGAGTGGTAATAGTAATTTTTATATACCCGCTATCCAACACTTTCCCTACTGTTGCACTCACTGGAGTGGGAATAGTAATATTTACCCACCCACTATCCAACTCTTTCCTTACTGTTGCACTCATCCCTGGAGTGGTAATAGTAATTTTTATATACCCGCTATCCAACACTTTCCCTACTGTTGCACTCACTGGAGTGGGAATAGTATTATTTACCCACCCCTATACAACACTTTCCCTACTATCGCACTAGTTGGAGTGGGAATAGTAATATTTACCCAACCTTTATCCAACACTTTCCCTACTGTTGCACTCACTGGAGTGGGAGTAGTAATTTTTACCCCCCGCTATCCAACACTTGCCCTACTGTTCCACTCGTAGGAGTGGGAATAGTAATTTTACCCACCCGCTATCCAACACTTTCCCTACTGTTGCACTCATTGGAGTGGGAATAGTAAATGATTCCCCTCCGCTATTCAACACTTCCCCTACTGTTGCACTTTCTATAGTGGGAATAGTAATTTTATCCCCTACGCTATCCAACATCTCCCTACTTTTATAGTTAATGTGGTGTACAGTATTTTTTTAGAAAAAAAACATAAATTTTTATATTTTAATTTATTATATATATATTATATTTTTATATTTCTATAACAGGTTGATGTAGATATATATACATATATATATTTATAACTTTTCTCATGCTTCTAATATTTTATATTTAAATAAAATACATATTTATTAATATTATTAAGTTGATATATATATTTTAAACCTATTACATAGTATGTTTTAATATTTTTTATTACATTTCTCATTTAGCAGTTTTTAACATTTTTAAATAATTTTAAATGTTTTTTATTAATTCAATTTATTATTTAATCATTTTATATTATTTTTAAGACATTTAAAAAAAAAAATTTAAAACAATAATATTTTGGTTTTAATATTTTTGTACTTACCATTGTAGAGATAAGCTGTTGATTTTCTGTTCATCGATATTTTAGACTCTATATTCCTGTATCTCAATATTCCTAACATCGATATTCTGTCTGATCCGTGCTGACACTGGAATACATATGGGGAGATCCTTTCAAAGTAAAGATTAGCAGTCTGCAACCATGAAACCAAGGGACACTTAAAATAAAGGAGCTATTGGCAATGATTTAGCTAGGCTGTATAGCTGCATGCCGTCTGTGTAGGATGGCTAAAAATACATTTGTTTGGGGGGGGGGGGGGCGGGGGCGCTAGATATGACCAGCAGTAATGTGTTTTTTCCTTCAAATTAAAACAAGCATTTGTAATGTAATAGGTCTCTCATTTGCAAGACTTTAAACTATTAGTATTGTAAATGACAATGCCTTTTATTTATGTTTTAAAACTCAAAACATAAATAAAAGACATTGTCATTTACAATGCCAATAGCTCAAACTTGTGGAAATGCAAGACCTATTGCAATGCAAATGCGTGTTTTAAATTCGTACTCATGACAGTATTTAGTGGAAGTATGCAGTGTCGCATATGTTTACACTTCTACTTACAGTGCGGACCATGATTTCATTTTTATCATGAGGCTGCTTTCTTGCATCTACTATTTTTACAATTCAAGGTGAGCTCTCTTTATTTTACATATTTTTCAGAGTAGGGCCACCTCTTTAGGTTTTATGATTCCACTATTTATGGTGGTCTAATGTTGAATTTATAATTGGAGGAGGGCACTTTCCCTACAGATGAGGAGTTGGTTGGCCTTTGCTTTCACCATGAATGACTGGTCAGTTCCCTCACTGGATTGTGCATGACCCCAAAGTGAGTTTTTGCACGTTAGGGATAGAGTCCGTACCAACTTTACACACATCTTTACTAGTATGGTTTTAATGATATGTATACACCCTCTCCTTAATAGTTTTCTCCCCTTTCTCTCAATTACCCGGTCCTGATGAAGTCCCATATCTAAGGGCATAACTAGCCCCCTCCCCCAGCATGTAATGGAGGAACATTTAGCTGCTTGATATGATGAACAGACAGTATTTGGTTATACTGTGATTTTCCCCCTTTTTTTCTATAACTTACGCACAAGCACTAGCTCTGAACACCTTCTTGCACTTGATGGAGAAACCATTGTATGTAAATAATGTATATATACTGTTGATTATCAATAAAATTGAAATTATTTGCATCTAATTGTATTCCTTTGTGTGATGTAATTTTTCTGTACTCCTACCTTTTCAGAAATAATATTTAGCCCTTTTCTGTGGATTTGTGGTCTATGATTATCTGGGTTGAATCAGGATATGTAAATTAATTTGGTCTATCCTAGGTGACCATTAGGACCATGTTCTTGAATGTATCCCATTGTACCCAGGAACTTCGGCTTTGTGGGTTACCCCAATTATATGTAATGGTAAGTTGCAGGTCTAGGCAGGTGTAGTTGCAGCAGGTCAGCTGGGCAGTTTCAGGGAGGACCTGGAGCGTGTTGTGTCCCTGTAAGTCACAACAGGAGGTCAGGCATCTGACCATTGGAGTCACTCAGGTATCCTGGGATGAAGGGAACAGGTCCAGTCTTCCTTCTCAGGGAGTAGGACAGGTCTCAAGCGGCAGGGCACCCCTCAGGGGGGCGTCAAGGCAGTCCTAAAGCCAACAGAAATGAACTCAGCAAAACAGGAGTGTAGTAAAAGGTTTGAGGAAATACCATGCCAAGAATGTCAGGTCTAACAAACTTACACAGTTAATGTTTAATTTCTTTTATGTTGTCTCTGAATAATTGCAGTGTCCAGGAGGAATGGAAACACACTATTATTTGCCCTTTGCTCAAGAAATCCACTTTCGACCCTGAGATGGTAGAAAATTACAGACCGATATCATTACTCCCGGGAGTTCGTAAAATTCTAGAGAAGACGATAAACAGGTGCCTTACAGAATACTTCAAAGTAAACAACTTCCTTCATCCCACTCAAACATACTTCCATTCCAGTCACAGCATAGAAACAGTACTGCCTAAGGCCATGAAGGATCTTCTAATGGTGCTGGATCAAGGTTGTTCGGCAGCACAGATTCTCCTTGATCTCAGTGTTGCTCTTGATATGCTCTTCTATCCCATCCTACTCCATTGGTTGGAAAAAGTGGGCATCACAGGGAATGCCTTAAAGTGGCTTGCCTCATTTCTGGGGACGCAAAGCTTTCAAGTCAGTGAGAGGCCTTCCTTTTCATCCAGGCATCAGCTGAAATGTGGGGTACCACAGGGCTCTTCTTTGAGCCCCACACTTTTTAATGTGTACGTCCTCCCTTTAACTAATATCAGCTCCTCATTTGACTTTTCAATGGCATTGTATGTGGATGATACCCGGTGGATTGTCTTGCTATCTCCCAAATTGGACTACACCTCTATGAGACTCACTAACTTCCTAGAAAAGGTGTTCAAATGGATGGCAGCTAGCTGCTTAAAATTAAATGGGGAAAAACAGAGGTTATGGTAGTAGGAAATAACCAAACACTCTGGGACCAAATAAGCTGGCCTCCCTGCATAGGAGAATGTCCATCCCCCAATCTGGAAGTTAAGATCCTAGGAATTACCCTGGATAAGCATCTCTCCATGGCCTCCCAAGTAAATAAGGTGGCAGGTAGCTGTTTTGGCCTCCTAAGAGCCTTAAGAGAGAATTTTACAAGGCTGCCATTGGAGTCATGAAGGATCTTGATTCAAGGATTGATCCTTTCCCAGCTTGACTATGACAACTCACTGTATCTCAGTCCAATTTTGGTCATCACAAACTTCAGATCATTCAGAATGCTTCAGCTCTAAAACTGTTAGGCATCCCAGATACTCAGTCAGTATACGCAGTGCTTAAAACAAAATACAGGCAAGGAGTGCCGAGTAGAGCTCCCGTCATGCTCTGTGGTAGAGCTCTTCTGGGGTTGGGTGGGGGTAGGGTGCATGACGGCCAACACACGTGCAACAAAGGAGACGCAGACACAGGATTCCATGGCGTTTCCAACCAGATAGGCAGAACTGCAGCCATCCGCAACAGGGCTTTGAGAGCTGGACTTGGGCTTTGGCTTTAGGTTTTTGCTGCCTGAGTGCGGGCAGATATCATGTTCTTAGCGGTCCCGTGCTCCTATGATTACACTGTTCTGTAGTGTTGTTCCAATATTTGCAATAGGCTCTGCGCATTGGAATAACATATCCTATAGATTTGACGTAGGACTTATGTCTACTAGGTCTCTATCGCATATATTAGACTTATTTGTGAGTGCCAGCTAGCTCAGAGGTCACTAGAAACTTTCTCGAATAAACAAGAAGGGATTAGTTTCTGACAACCGCATAAACATGACAACTTTGTTTCCCTAGAATAAGAAGTATCTTTAGAGTCGGGGAAACAACAGATAGATATTTTACTTAGTTAATCGTGCATGCTTTGTTTCATCAGAGGTGCAGGGAAATATAGAGACGGGCGTTTTCAATAAAAGGAATTATTGAACAGTCTTCTTTCTCAAGCAAAAGAAATGTACTGCTACAATCATAATACTGGCTGTAAAGTATAATGCATACAGCAAGAAGAGTATTATGAAATAATACTGTAAAAGCATGGTATGGTTTCTAAGCCATAAAATACATACATAAATAACAAAGCTAAACATACTCAACTGGTGCTCCCAAAATACGCCTACCCCAATGTACCTAACCTAAGTCTAGTATGAAGGAAGACGTAAGTATGGTGTAGCATAGGTTTAGTTTCTTTCTGCCAAGAATCTATCCAAGACTTCTCTTAGGGTCTAATCAGCTCCGGACCTTGGTTTTAGAATGAAGGAGGTCTGGTATCTCTGTCTCGAATTCGATTTCCCAACACCCCGCAAGGGGAGCTTGGAAACACTGGAGCTGTATTCTCAGCGAAAGAAAGGCAGCCTCTCTGTCAGTGCGTCAGTTGGAGGGTCGGCTTACTTCGGCACTTGCTGTAGTGAGCTGCGTCGGACAAGTAGATAGTCGAGCTGCTCCGAACCACCGTGTGTTTGCTAGGGCAAGTGTAGGCATATTTACAACTTGTAGGTGCATAGTTTGACGTAAAGTTTGACATAATAACGTCGCCAAGGGAATGGTTGTTCTTTGAAAACGCCATGATTTCTAGGCCAAATCAATATTCAAGAAAGGGGATGTCCCTGACTGCTGAAGCCGAGTTTTCCAAGAAATCGTTGTGGCTTTTTGGAACTAGTGGAAGTAGCCATGCCTGTATTTGAACTGGATGGGTTATGTCTAAACATGGGCATGATTTCTATGCCTATATAACGGCAAGGTAGATTGTACCTATATAAGGGCATGAATCAGTAATTATGTTCGTATTCTAATTGCTACACAACAGTTTGTGGTCCAAGACCCTGCAGCTGCAGTTCCAGCATGTTTACGATGTATGGTCAAGAGAGTGACCATCTGGGGGTGATGCAAGGTAAGAGAGAAGGCATGGGAAGCGGAGCTGCAGTATTGCTGATAAGGATTACAAACAGGAGCTGACAGAGAACCGACTCCCATCCACGGTCGGTAGGGGAGTTACTGCCGGGCGGTGATGTGAGGAGGGGGAGAGGCAGGGTGGGGGGTAGGTATGTATGGATAATTGATGTTTGCCGGTAAGTAAACATAAATAAATCAAACAAATGCAATGCAGTGCACGCAACGAAATTCGTTTTATTTATTTATATGTTTACTTACCTGCAAACATCCATTATCCATACATCACTAACCCCCACCCTGCTCCTCCCCCTCCTCACGTCACCGCCCCAGCAGGTACTCCCCTACCGACCGTGGCTGCCGACTCCCTGACCCAAGAGGCATAATGATGGGTGGGGTCCAGCTCACTTGAAACTGGGAAGAGGCGGAGAGTTCATTCCTGGTGGCGATTCTAAAGAGTACCACAGGACTACCGGGCGGATTGTGGTGTAAGCGTAAGAGACCTATTGGTGAGTCTACTACCTTAACACTATTATTCTTTTTTGGCTCACTTTGACTTACTTCATGTACTATATCCAGTGTGAGCATTAAATAGGTACAAGGGGGATCTATGGTCATTGATCATAGTGGACAATGATCACAGCAAGTGGACCCCGATGGGAGAGCTAAGACTAGGACCCCTACTTCCCTAGATGTGGACCTCCACTGGAACTTCTAGTTGCTGAAACTTTTTAGGGAAATAGGTTCAAAAGTGACTTACCTTTCAGAGCACCCAGACCCCTTTCCACGTTACCCCAAATCACCGCAATGGATAGTAATGGGCCAGCGGTCCTGCCCAGCCCTGTCTACCATCAACCAGAAGGGGCAGAAATTGGGGGTTGAAGCAGCTTGAGGGGGAGCGCTAGGCCCCCCAAAAGAGGAGGAAGAGCAGGCCAGTTACAGAAGCAGTCCACATAGTGTGGATGCAGCTTGTGTACGACCTGCAATAACTCCGGCATCTCCCCATGGCAGTGTCCTGAGTACTGAGTCACATGCCTCCAGAATAATCAATGAAGCATATATCAAGAGATCCGTCAGCAAAAAAAAGCGTGCCACAAGGAAGAAACACCAGACAAGCGTATGGCCCTTTATTGTAAATGGCAACTATACTATACCCCGTTCAAGCTCCAGTGGTGTCATCATAATGTTTTAGATGTAATTACTCAATAGGAGAGTGGAGCATGTCTGCTTTACTTGCCTCAAGTTGACAGACTACTGGAGCCAGATTTTGCAATGGGTCAGTAAGAAACTTTCAATAAGACTAGTCCCCGGATCCTCTGGTTGTCCTATTTGGGATTCCAAATTCAAAAGTAACAGTTCATAAAAAACAGTTTACTTTTTTGCACCTCTTGTAGCCAAATCCCTGATTTTACAATATTGGAAAATGCCAGAATCTCCCAGATTTTGACATTGGTTAGTAAAGATAAGTCAAGTTAAAAACAAGGCAAAACTCTATTCTTTAATGGTGGGGGCGGTTCATAAGTTTAGCCAAATCTGTGGAGAAGATTAATTCGTCATAGAATAGTAGTGATAAAGGTGAATATCTGCATATATCAGGAGGGTAATGGTGAGTGAGAGTCAACTATAGAAAGATTCTACTGGGGTGCCAATAAGCCTACTGGGAAAACTAGAAATAAGGGCCCCATTATGATGGCGGGCGGACTTTGTCCACCCGCCACCGGAACGGTAACCGGGACCGACCTCCAGAGGTGCGGCGGTCCCGCCAGGGCCATTTGGATGCGACCGCCACCATGGCAGTCGTTTCCCGCATATTTTACATTGTGGCGGGCGGTCGGTGCTCTGAGCAGCACCCGCAGCAAGGTAAAATATTCATGTTGTGCATTGGCATGCCCGACGTGACAGGCACCGCGCAGTGCCTGCCACCTTTTGTATGCCAATGCAGTGGGGTACCATAGGTACCCCCCAAGTGCAGCCCCCCACCCCACCACTCCCCCGGGGGTCCGTAACAAGCCACCAAAGCATTTCCTGCCGACATTCCATGGCGGCATCGCCGCCATGAAAAGGCCTTTTCATTAGCACATAACATCACATATTATGATAATATGGATGGCGGTGCCTGCAAGGCACTGCCACCATTTAATTTTTCTTTTCCTCCTGGCTGGCATTCCGACTGGTGGAAAAGCGGTGGACGGTCTTTCCGTCTGCCACAGTGCTTCTCGCCATACTAATATGGCGAAGGTGTCACAGGGACATTTGGCGGGCGGATCGACACCGCCAGACCGGCAGTCGGTATCCGCCCGCGATCATAATAGACCCCTTACTTTCTAGATAAGGAAAATTGATTGTTCCATTTTTTTTACCTTGGAACAATCAAATGTTTGGGTGTTATGAGAATTTTTAGTGTAACAATCAACTATTTTTGTACAAATTCTATGTATTGCTGTTGATCTTTTTTCCTCGTTCTTTGTATCATTATCAATAAAAAATAAATACAAAACTTCAGATCATTAAGAATGCTGCAGCTCGAATACTGTTAGGCATCCCAGATGCTCAGTTAGTATGTGCAGTACCTAAAACTCTCCACTGGCTGCCCATAAGTTGTAGAACACAGTTCAAGGCACTAAGGGGCAGATTTACAAGCCGTTGCGTCACTTTTGTGACGCGGCGGCGGTGGCGCAAAAGATGCACCATGGTGCGGGGTATTTACAACGTGACGCATCTGAGTGATGCGTCACGTTGTAAAGCCCTGCGCCATAAGGAGGCGTTCCGGCACAGGGGGGGGCGTTACTGCGCAGGAACGCCTCCTAAAAGTGGCTGAGTGAAATCTACAAGATTTCACTCAGTCACTTTTAAGCCAATGCTGCATCAAAACCCTGCGCCTGCTTGAAGCAGGCGTAAGGCTTGACACAGCATTGGACAGAAAGGGCACCCCGAGCCTTGCTGGAGCTGCGTTGCGCTTGTGACACAACTCCAGCAATGCGCCACCTTGGCGGCACAGATGCGTCACGCATCTGTGCCTTTTTTGCCCAATGGTGCGCCGCAATATAAATGCGGCGTACCATGGGTGGCGGAGCTGCGGCGCACAATAACTGGTGCATCCCTGGGGATGCGCCAGTTATTGTAAATCTGCCCCTAAGTATGATACAGTGAGCAAAACACAAAGGGGACCCACATGTCCTCCGTCAGATTACCACCTCTCATTGGACTGATCGAGCTCTCAGGTCAAACAATCTGGATCTTTTGGCAGTCCCCAGAGTCAAGAGAGCTTGAAATGGGGGTCGCTCCTTCACATATCCTGCATCTAAACTCGGGAACTCCTTACCTGTCAGCCTGAGAATGGATGACAATTTCATGAGTTTCAGAAGAAACTAAAACATATCTTTTCCCCTAGCCTGTTGGCCACGCCATTTGTTACGTATTTATACGTAGTTGCAGTCTGACATAAAAATGTTATATTTTGTTTTATGCAGCAATGCATTTTCGGTTTCTTTTCTGTATCCGGTTTGCATACACTGTGAACAGTTTTTTTAGAAGGTTTGCAAGGAGGTCTTGGCTTGGTCACATTCAACAATACAAAATGTTTTTTTTTTAATATTTAGTTGGTAAACGTATGTATAATTAATGGTCCTCCTCTGCTTTAAGCCACATTTTTAGGATTCCTTCCATAGACATGTTAAGAATGAGCTGGATACCAACTCTACCCGTATTTGCATGTCGGGTTACTGTGTTAGGATAAATAGCAGGAATTATCGATTGTGCAGGGCTCGTTTATATTTAAGCAGTCACAGGGATCATGTATTATAGCAGAATCAAACGGGCGCAGTGTCAGTCAAAGTGGCCACTGAATCACAGCAACAGCTTCTTTGCTATGGCGGAGGAGCATTGCCCCCCACCAGCTGCCTCAAAACGGCAGGAGAGGAAAAATAGAACAATAATAAAAACACGCTTTATCATCGTTTTACTTTTCCTTTCCTGCTTTGTGGGTGGGGCCATGGGGGATGACAGGCTGCAGGAGGCGTGGTCGGCAATGTTTGTCAATGCGCATGACGATTGAGCAGGCCAAACCATCATGCCCACTGAAGCTGTCTCCAGCCTGAGCTACACTGCCGATTTGGAGACATTAGGCACAGGCTCCCAGTCTCACTGGGAGCGTAAATTCAGAGCGCTCAGGCCAATCCTGATGCTGCTGTCATGACATGAGAACAGCATCAGGATTTGCCGCAGTGGAGTCTGTGAGCCTGTGCCAGCGGAGGAGAGGAGCAGAACAGCGCGGTGCTGCCGGCACATTTATTTGTCATCCCCTGACCCCCTCCCCCACCAGCCACTCTTCCACAACTGTAGCCGCTACTGATGAATCAGGTAAATCAAATGTGTACATTGGTCTAGTTTCCAGAGGAGCATACAGCAGTGGCACCCTCCGATGTTCGCACATGAATATATATTTGAGCAGCTCAACAGAAGCATTGCCCTTGGCCAATGCTATCTCTGTTTTACCCTGAAGTGAACTATCCTGCCATGACCTATCAAGTCCATGCTCTCAGCCAATGCTTAATTTGAAATAAAATAAGTGCTGGGGCCCTCGTCAGGAGGTCACTGCACCTTACACCACCACTGCCCCTCCCATAGCTACAAATACAGTCCCAACACACTACTAATAATCACACTCTTGAAAGTGTTAACATTCCAGGCCCCCAAAGCCATAAAAACGGCCTAGGTGGTACTTGTTAGTTATTTTGATTGTGTATTGAATTAATAATCAGCTGTTGTGCTTATCTCTGAATTCGACTGACAGCGCCACCGTGTGGCAGGGTGCCATAAGTGTTGGTGTTGACAGTTAACTGCCGGTACCGAGCACTACAAACCACCGGGTCAAATTAAGTACTGCAGAAACTCTGGGCAGTATCGGTCTTAGCAACTTAGCAAACCGTTTGAGGCAGGAAAGAGATAGCATTTGCCCTCAACCAGGTATAGTCAGTGAAGCCTGGTTGAGCTCATTGCAGAAGGCACCATCTCATCCTTCTCCATGTCCTTGGATGGGAAGGAAGGATCAGAAGAGTGTAACAACTTGACAACCCTATCAGGGCAAATAAAGGGCGACGTTAATGTCCTGCAAGCACAGCACAAGAGCAACACAGAGTCTCAAATAGGCCGTGGCTCCTTCTAATTCCAAATGAGGGAGAACAAATGCCGGAAGTCATTGAGACCGGAATACTGAGAGTACAGTGCCGGCATTCCCAGAAATTTACTAAAACCGCCGACCCTCAACACCCACCGGCACACGTTGACCACTGCCCATATGTCTTCCACCAGCGGGTTATAGGAAGAGCTAGTTGAAAGTGACTAGGGCCAGATGCATCAAAGGGTTTTGCCCATTCTGTGTCTATGGGAAAATGTGTTGATGCTATGTGCTAGGTATTTCAACAATACAATCTTAGGTGTAGAGCAGGTTCTGGGGTGGGTAGTTATGACTGAAGAGCAGAAAGAGGTTGCAAATAAGGCATGCAGAAGCCCTGTTTTCTCGTACTGCTCTCCTCCAAGAAAACACAATCTCACATTTTCAGGTTTGCTGACAAGATCAAATCATGCATATTTGCACCTCATCTTTTAACATGCACAGGAGCGGTTGGCAAGTTGAGTCGAGGTTACTCCAGATAGAAAAATGTCATCTACCACAAAAAAACAGATTGATAAAGCAATAAACACCGGTATAGCCTTCTTACTTTCATGTCTTGTCATATTAGATTTTGGGTGGCTACTTTTGTCATGATAAAAAAATTTAAAATGACCCCATAGTAAGTATAGACTACCTTAAGCAGTCATTTGGTAGCCTGTCGTGGTCAGATTGATTCAATCCATCTTCTTTACTCTATAGTAAGTTAGCAGCCAAGCTTCCACTTGGGAAGTACCTTCAGCAGAGGCAATATTATTATTAGAAACTTGATTTTACGTTCTCTTTAAATATCTATGCTCTGAACGATCCTGAAAACTCCAAAGTTATGACGAACAATTGTTTACAAACAGAAGACAATGGCAGCATAAACGTTTACAGTACTACCTGTTTGACAGATCTTCAATATCCTTAATCAACAGGCCTCCTTGGTGTTTGCACACATTTTTGCACGCACGCATTTTGTCACCATCTTTATATATGACATATATTTTTCCATCTTCGTTATTTATTAAGAAATTGATCCCATCTTTAAGATTGGAGACTTCCTCTGCACTGACTGACAGCAAAATCGGGAGCTTTTGCACACCTCTGTGAAAACAATAAGCATTAAAGATTATTCATGCATATATGTGGCAGATAAGCAATATACATTGTTACTTTGGACTATTGTAACTAAAAAACCTTGAAAGGAACTTTCCTAAAATGAGCAAATAATGGGGATCTTGTGCTACAGTTCGGGTTGTAAAGGAGTTTCTGTTTTTGCACACTAACTTGTTTGAGACTCAACTCTGCACTCTATCTGAACTAATACTCTGTCACAGCTCAAACTTGTTGTCGCCAGGATAATTTCAGTTTAACAAAACTCTGTAAAAATGCCATACTAGGCTGAGTTTTTTTTTGTTTATTTAACTCTTGTGGCTTTGGCAGATGCAAAGCACAAACACAGAAATGTTTGCGACTGAGCATGCAATATGAACAAGCTTTATCAAAGGTGACAGGTCTGGCATGCATTTTTACTTACAAGCCAGACCTGTCGGAATTATCGAACCTTACTTTAAAAAAGTGCGACCTATTTACTTTGTCAATGAAGTTTTGTTTTAATTTCAGCCTTTGCCCCTTTTTAGGGATGGCGCTACAATCCAAAACTTGTATCAATAGCTGCAATCACAATGGTAAATCTGTAATTGGCATTGAGGGCAGCATGCAGTTGTCCCATGGATTGTTCTCTGCTCGCTCCAATATAGTCAACCCAGGGATAGTTTCCATTTTGCAAATGCATACCAGTCCCTTTAGAGTACTGCCATCTAATCTATGGTTTGTCATCTGAAGTTGGAAACCAATGACACATGGGACTGCAATTTGGGTGGAGGAGGAGGAGGAAAGCCTCTATCATGTCTTCTCCTGCCGAATCACAATACGTTCCAAGAAAGGTGCCATTGTGTGGCAGTTGGGGTCGAAGGATGTATAGATGTGGTTTGTGGGGTTTTGTAGTGGTTGATGAACCACTGAAATGTGAATAGCATTTATTTTTGTAGTAAATGAGTAGTGTGCATTTCCTGAGACTGTATTATGTTTTAAGATTTTGATGGGTTGAGGTGGTGGTTGGTAAACGATAAAACTGACAAAAAGGGCAGTATTTGTGGCCCTAGGATTCACCCGAGCAGGCAACTCCCCTTGTCCTCTAAGCGCTTAGCTTCGACGTTTGGGCTGAGACCCCCCAATGTTAAATAGCCCTAGGTTAGGTGATCTTTGGCCAATGGGAACAGTAACCAATCTGATTCCCTGTCCTAAGCCCTAGGGTCAGTGGGACACCTGGCCTTTTCAACCAATCACAGCCCTAGCAGCCAGTCAAAAACCAAACCCTAACCCTATGTTCAATAGAAACCCTAGTCCTAGGGGCACAGATACAGCATCCAGTAAGAAACGTATATAAGGTGCATGTGACCTGAAACACAAACTGATGTGCACGGGGGCATGGAGGTGCTCCTGAAGTCAGAATCTCCTTGGATACAGGCAGGTACTAGCCACACTCTGTAGTTCCTGTTCAACCCTACAGTAGGGCCCAAATTTAAACCACTAAAAATACCGCTTTTCGTGCACTTAAGCAAATCACCTTTTCTATCCAAAAATGAATGCTACATACAATATCTAAACACAATGTAAACCACAAAGCAATTTAGGCAGTCTCTTAAATACAATATGGGTAGGCTCTGGGGTGTATGTTGCCTTTTTCGCTTGCAAAAAGGGGTGGCAGATTGTCTTCTAGAGGCATTAGCACAGTATAAGGGAAAACCAGTAGAGAAATGTAAACAGTCACGGGCAGAAGAAAATAGCAGTTTTAAAAAAGTAAAAATTGCACAGAAAAAAAGAGATACATTTAAACAGTCACAAGTAGAGGAAAAATTCAACTTATCCGATTTATAATAAGAGAAATCCATTAATTGACTACAAAATCCATATCATAGTCAAGTGTATGGCATATTAATACAACAGAAAAGGTTACTTACCTTCCATAACAATCTTTCTGGTGAATGCTCCACTTGCACATTCCTCTCCTGCAGAACTTGTGAGTTTTCACTACCAGGACATGTAAAGCTTTAAAGTTCATATCCTAACTTTTAATTAAACAGCACTCTCCTCCTGGGGCTACCTAGGGCCTTCCTTAGGGGTGACTTATTTGTAATAAAAAGAGAGTTTAAGGCTTGGCAAGGAGTTTCAAATGTCAAGTAGACATGGCAGTGTAACACTGCATTCAGGCTGCAATAGCAGGCCTAGGACATGTTTTAAAGTGCTACCTAAGTGGGTGGTACAATAAGTGTTGCAGGCCCACTGGTAGCATTTACTTTACAGGCCCTGGGTATATGGTATGCCACTCAATAAGGGACTTACAAGTAAATTAAATATGCAAATTAGGTGTATGCCAATCAAACCGTGTTTTAGGGAGAAGCACATGTACTTTAGCACTGTTTAACAGTGGTAAAGGGCTCAGAGTCGTAAAGCCAACAAAAACGAAATCAGCAAAAAGGTGAGGAGGAATTCAAAAAGTATGGGGGTGACCAGGCAGAAAGGGTAATTTCAACTACGACCCCTCCTTCAGCCTTAATCCACGGTAGACTAATCAATACCTGGATGGACTTCCTTGCTTAGGCGATAGAATGTAGACAATAGCCCTCCGCAGCTTGGGAACTTCTCACTTCAATGTTTCTGTGAACTCAGTTGGATCCCTCTAACTATACTCTCCTGAGACACTGAACTGACCCATGGGGAACCCTTCTTCACACCTGTGGACCCCATCTGTGCAACACCTACCCCTAACTTGCTCACAGATGCTTCCCAGTAAGATGATAGTACCACCATGGCCAACAAAGTGACGTGGCCCATTCCACCCTTTGGGTCTGACTTCTGACCCCAACCCAGGGAAAACTGTGTCCAAAAAGAACAACACCCAAAAAGAGTCCACTTACAGCTGTCAGTGTCCTGAGCCTGGGAGCAGGCCATCCAGGGGTCTCTGAGGTTTCTCAGAGTGGGGGACAGCAGCTCCAGGCACCTTGCACCCTTTTTCCTTTCCACCTCCCATCAGTTCAGGGGTGGTATCCTGAAACTGCCCCTTCAACCCAGGGCCTGTAACCATAGTCTGAGTATGTGCCTAGCAAATCAGGGCTTCCAGTGGAGTGCCCCTAACTCTCCCAAGGTAGACACCCTTGTGTATGTCATACAAGAGCCTTCCTGGTGCAGTCCTCAGCCCTCTGTCCCTGTGACAGTGCATGGAGACCCCCCTAGTCAGAAGTGCCTTCACCGGGGGCAATCTTGGGGTGCCCTGTTCTCAGAGCTGGCAACACCTGACCTAGTGTTCCACTTACTGTAGACTGTTTACACCTCCTGCCCCTCGATCTGCTGCACTGTAGCTACAGCTGTGGGGTTGTACTCCCAGTTACCAGAACTGGTATGGTGCCTGTGGGTGCCACCCCATCCAGCTCTCCTGACACTTTGGAGGTCCCATCAGTGGATGGTCTCTTGGTACAGACAGGCCCCCCTGCATGTGACCCAACTGGGAGCAATCCAAGTACTGGGCCTGGAAATAAAGCACCCAGGGTCTCCGCCCACCATAACCTCCCCTCCTATTCTTAGAAGTGACATGGGACCATTTTCCTCCACACTACACTGGGACCTGTCTCAGTCACTGCATGCTACCCCTCACTCTGAGTGAGGGAACCTGAGGCACTCTCTATGGGATCACTCCTCAATGCTTTCCCAGACACTCTGGTGCTTGCTCAGAAGTCTGGCTCCTTTGCAAGCTCCCTGAGGTCAGTGAACTCTCAATCAACCAGCTGTTGGCAAGCTCTGGAAAGCAGTGATGGGATATGTGCTATCTAGCAATCAAATTGTACAACCCGTCAAAAGTGTTTACTTTACCACCATTCACCCAACCATCCGTTGCCTTGCAGCAGAAACACACAAATTCCCCCCAGAACTGGTGAGACAGTTTCTGACTGGCCATGAATCTCTACCTGCACTCTACTGTGGTGGATACATGTCTCATGACAAGTGTCTCCTTCATTGTCAGATACCTCAGCCTGTTTCCCTTCTCTAGGGCCAGTAGAGCTTCCCTACCATCGCTAGGCACATGCCTCCATATGCCAGATCCCCAATCCTCCTCAGGGATCCTGTGCATCTCTAGAGTAAGCTCATATGCCTCAAACCACATGTCTATGTCATCCCCTCCTTGAAGTCAGGCACCTAGTCCTTGGGTGTGTGGATCCTTACTCTATCAATGGATGCTAATTTCGCTGCCAGCAATCATGTTTGATTCTACCATCTTCTTGGCTTTCAAGTTCAGCTGTTGCAGACTCAATTCATGAGTGAGCAAGATATTTTTCTCTTCTCAGCCTCGGCTGACTCCATGCCAAGTTTTCTCTACCTAAGGCCCTCCTCCTCTGCCACAGCTTTGTCGGCCTCAGCATTTTTATTCTCTGCAGCCAAGTAGGACCAGCTGCAGCCTCAGGTCCCTTTTAGGTTTTCTGTCACTAGACACCTCAGGAGGCAGGTCTTGGTAGGAAACACAAATTACTGCTTTAGATCCAGTAGGGGACTTCCTCACTTCGGGCTTCCCTCTCTCCTCTGGAGCATTTGCCATGTCATTTTCAGTCTCCTCCTCATCCTTTTCAGGGCCAGTGCCCTCTTAGGCCTCTGGTGGTAAGTCCATGTGTAACCAGTGCTCTGTATTCTCTAGTCTTAGAGCTGCAAAGGGGTCTCCTCCTCAGAATCTTCCCCAGCGTCATCTCCCCTCTGGTCCTCTGTTGAAGCCTTTCCCCAGTGTGCCTGCTGAAAAGCACACAGGGCTCCTGATGATCCTGCTTTGTGGACCTCTTATTCACAGACAGCTCCCTCTCTTTGCAGAAATCCTTCAACTCGTTCAAATTAAAGAATGATAGATAGTTGAGATCTAGGATTAGTCCCATTCTTTTAAGGTATCACTGTTGTAACAACAAAAAGAGTCCAAAGTTGATGAAGCTGAATCAGGTGCCACATTTAGAACAATTACCAATATAGAGAAAAAATGAAAATTAAAAAATGTGCAATGGTCTTATGTATGGGTTGGTAGTGTACACCAATTACTGTGTGGCTCTGCACACACACAAGTCCTATCCTCACCACTGATCACCAACACTCGAAATTGGGCTTCTGGATGGCCTTGTCCAAGCAGGAACCACAATCCTAGTCAGGGTAAGTCACACCCTAAATTAACCTGTGCTCACCCCCTGGTAGCTTGGCATAAAGCAGTCCGACTTAACTTAAGAGGCAATTTGTAAAGAATTTGTTCAACAATTCAAACAGTAAACTGGTGAAAATACCACACAAACAGATACCACACCTGGTTAGAAAAATAGATCTTAATTTAATGAATAACACAAGACCAAAACAACAAAAATATACTACTAAGTAGAACCGATGTTATGAATGTTTAAAGAATAAACTGAAATGTAGTGCTTAAAAGCATAAAGTTCCAACCGGGACTAGCTGGTCATTCTAGACTGAGTTAGATGCAAAGGCTCAGGCCGACTGCAATGGAGTGTGGGTCAGATACAGGAGCGAGCTGTGGCCTGATTAAATTACCTTGGTTACAGCATCATCAAAAATGTGATGTGGGGTGCAGATGAGGTGATGAGTCAACGTCAATCCACCAAGGAAGGCGATGTGTCGGTTCCGAGCAGCGCAACAGCGAGGATGCATCAAGAACAGAGTCAAGGCACCATGCAGTCGGCGATGTAATAGAGTTGATCCTCACAACGGCAGTGATGTGTCCACAGTGGAGGTGATGCGCTGGTTCTGAGTCCTTTGAGTTGACGTTCATGCATGGATTCTGCTGGAGCAGCACTTCAAACCACTTCCAAGGATCCAGTACTGGGTTGGTATCACTTGGAAAGGCATATTCACAGATACCAGAGTCCAGGTACTGTGGCAGCTCCGTTGGAAGTCTTTTATGTTCCTGAACGTTTAATCAGGAGGCAAGCAAGCAATTGCTTGGAGTCACTCTGGTTCTGAGTGCAAGTGATATGGGTCTAGTCCATCTTATCCAGACAAGGAGAGCAGCAGCCAGCAGGTCAGCACAGCAAGAAAATGTTTTTTCCAAAGCAGCAGTCCCGCAGAGTACCAATCCTTTATGAGCACAGTAGTCCTTCTCCCTGGCAGAGTACCCACAGATCAAACAGTATACTGGAGTGGTAGGGTCTGATGTTCAGTTCTAATACCCAGCGTTGCCTTTAATATGGGGAGAATTCAAAGAAGGGTCTTTGAAGTGCACAGATGCCCTCCCTTTCTACCCTGGCTCCAGACTCACTACAGGGTGGCATGTTGCCCTTTGCGCGGGGACAGGACACAGCCTATTCAGGTGAAAGTGTTAAGCTGTGTCCAGCTCCTCCCTCTCATCCTGCCAGGATGGCTCATCAAACTCCATCAAGTTATCCTAAGCTCCCATTATGTGTGGCTGTCTAGGGGGAATACAGAAAGCCTTGTTGTCACTCAATCCCAACATGCACTCAGAGACAGGCTGCAGACACAATAGCAATTTTTAAAATGGAAACAATAAATTCAACTTTGCCATTAAAGAGGATAAATATTACAATTCCATGGGTACTAAACATGACAGATCCACCTCCTCCTAATTGGGAATTGCAGCGTATTAGCTGTAACAAGGAATCCTCAATGTTAACCTATGGGAGGGGTAGGCCTCACAAAATTGAAAAACAAATGTTTGAGTTTTTCTATACCAGGACATGTAAAACTTAAAAGTACATGTTTTACATCCTACCTTTAATTACACAGTACCCTGCCCTATGGGCTACCTAGGGCCTGCAATAGGAGTTATTCCTATGTAATAAAAGGGGAAGGCTTGACAAGGGGTTTTAAAAGCCACATCAACATGGCAGTTTAACACTGCATTCAGACTGCCACGGCAGCAATGGGACATAATTTAATGTGCCTCCTAAGTGGGTGGCACAATAAACATTTAATTCATTGGCCCTGGGTATATGGTATACCACTCTACAATGGACTTACAAATACATTAAATATGCCAATAGGTACATCCCAATCAAACCATGTTTTAGTGAGAGAGAAAATGCATTTTAGCACTGGTTAGCAGAAGAAAAGTGACCAGAGTCCTAAAGCCAACAAAAAGAAATTCAGCAAAAAGTATAGGAGGAAGGCAAATAGTTTGGGGTTGACCCTGCAGAAAGGGCCATTTCCAACAACCCTCCACTTAAGGAGTCCCTTTAAAGTGTCTCAGGTCTCCCATTGCAGCCCGTGTTCAGATTTAAACTGCAAATTCAGCTTGGCATATTCAAGCCTAAAACTCCCATTGTAATGCATATAAGTGACCCCTAGGGTAGGCCCTAAACAACCCATAGGGAAGGGTGCATTGTATTTAAAAAGTTGAATATGCACGTTTTTGGTTTTACATGTGATGGTAGATTAAAACTCTTTTGTTTGTGTTTTCACTAGAGTAAGACCTACTTCTCCCATAGGATAACATTGGGGTACCTTATTGCATTTAATTAGTGACATATTTTGCTTTGGAACAGGTGGAAAGGTCTAATAAATTGCAATCTAAAATCCTCTTTAATTGTGAAGTCAATTTGAAGTCACAATTCTGAATATGCCACTTTCAGAAAGTTGGCAATATCTTGTCCTACCCATTTGGGCCTGCTGCCTGTTTTCTGGGTCACATGACTTTGTGCAGTTGGCAGTCAGCCTTTGTGTATTGCTCCTGACAGCTACACATAGAGAAACAGGTTGTTGCAGGATTGGCCATCCAAGGCAGGATGGGTGGTCAAAGCTGTTCACAGCCCTACATGCACTTCAAATACACTGCCTAAACTCACACAAAGTATTTCACACCAGCCGATTGTGCATGCAGACCGATGCAGGGAGGCAGGAAATTCTGGACACTTTTGTGGGATGAGAGGAGTCCAGATATTTCTTCCAATTCAAAGTGGGCACCAGGTATGAAAATAGGGATTTCAGATCCACTCTTAAGTTCACTTCTGGACCTGCAGAAGGATGCTCATAGTACTGCCCTGCTGCCTGTGGTCAGCTGTATACTTCAGTGGTCTGCTTCGCTCTCTAAAGCCTGCCTTGTACCCTCAGAGGATTTCCTTGCTTCTTGAGGTCTACTTTCCTGCTTGAACCCAAGACTTCCAGAGTGACTCCACGGGCTAGGTAGCAGAACTCTTGACCAGAGCCTTAGGGACAGAAAAGGCTCCAACCATCTTGAAACCACACCTGGGCCCAACCTGACTGATTCCTGACCCTCCAGATGGTGCCCCCCAGTACTGGACCCTTAAAAGTGATGCGCAAGATGCCCAGATAATCCAAATCCAAAACTTGTGACTTGATACATATTCTACCAGAAAGCGCTCTGAGAACGGAGACAAGATCTGGCCCTACCTACTTGCTGATCCACCCAAGGTGCATTGCGGTTCAGACTGACTTCATAGCAGCTCCTGCTACGTTCTCCTCAGCAGCTAATATTGCCTAGCAGCTCCTCGCAGAAGGGATGTCCTGCCACGTAGAGCCCTCATTATCTATATCCTGCACCTTCTTCTGCTGGAGATTTTTGACTTACAAAAAAAGAGACTAAGTTCAAATGTAAATATCTTCACAGCGACTTCCCCGAGTGGCTCCCCGATGGTGCTGCCTCTTCCTCAGACATTGCCGCCTTCTTTGTACCGCTGAACTCTACCTTCTCAGATATCTTTCTTGAACATTTCTTCGACGTCTGAAGGTAAATGAAGGCCATGCTCAACCCACTTTGTGTGTTCCAATCACACTCTAATGTGGTCTTCCATAACTTTTGACTTTTCCCTTGTCTCATGTGACTAGATGTCGGCAGTTGGCTCTTTAAACGTTAGGAACTATATTTCACTTTAAAATTTAAAAATTCATAACCGCAGTTCTACTGATTGGATTTTTGTCATTTTGTTGTCAAATAATGTATTCAAATGTAATATAATTTTCGAAAATGGTGTGGGATTTTTCTTGTGCTGTGTTTTAAGTTTATTGCTGTTTAAGTGCTGCACAAATACTTTACACATTGCTTTTAATTTAAGCCTGACTTAGGGGCCTATTATGATGGTGGACGGACCTGAGTCCGTCCGCCACCATAGAGTAGGAGGGAACCTCCGCATGGCCTGCAGAGTTCCCTCCTGTGCAATTAGGATGTGACCACCACCCTGGCGGTCACATCCTCTATTTTTACCATTGCGGCGGGTGCGGCCTCAAGCTGCATCCGCCGCAATGGTAAAAATGCATACATTGCATATGTATGCAGAAAGCGGCAGGCACCGTGCGGTGCCTGTAGATTTCTGCATACTAATGCAGGGGGGTACCATAGGTACCCCCATGTGCACCCTCCATCCCCCTTCACCCAAGGGGCCCGCAACGGGCCCCCGCAGTGTAGTTACACATGCTTTTCCACAGCGTAAAACCCGCCGCGAAAAGCACTTTCAAAAGCCCATCCTAATATGGCTGACGGTGTCTGAGAGACACCGTCACCATATTAGAGCTTTTCCGCCACGGTTGTAAGCCAACTGCGGCGGAAAAGCTGCGGATGGAAACCAGGACTAGGCATGGGCGGATTTTGCGGATTGGCAATCCGCAAATTTGCGGATTTGCGAATTCGCGGATTGCGAAAATCCGCAAAATCCGCGAATCCTCGCGATTTTTTTTTTGTGTGTTCGCACGGGTTTCTGCAAGTTCGCGAGGGTTTTGTACAATTTTGCAAATTGCGAAATTGTACAAAACGCTCGTGAACTTGCAGAAACCCGTGCGAACACAATGTGCCTACTCATGTATGTGCCTCTTGTGTGTATAAAAGGTCAGAGAAAGATCAGTTCAGCAGATGAAGAGAAAGAAGCTCCTGGTCACAGGAACAGCATGGGTATTGCGCTCGTGAAAGTCAAGGATGCAAAGTCTATCCAGCATCACAGCTGATTTTCCACTGTAGATTTGGGAAGAAGGCACACCTGTCCAGCCTCACGCTCACGATTGTTTTTGGCCTAATGAATGAGTCACTGAATTTGAGCATCAACTAGTTCAAGCGACCATGTGTGTGTTACTATGCAATCGCCCCGAAGGGCGCAGGGGTCCCTTGAGTGAGCTGTAACTATTTTACAATGGCGCCAGCAAGCTGCCAGCGCCGTTGTAAAATAGTTACAAAGTTAGCTTGCACAGGAAGCACTTAGATAAAATAAAGCAGCACCTGCTTCGTTTTATCTAGTGGTTCCTGTGCAAGCTAACTTTGTAACTATTTTACAACGGTGCTGGTAGCTTGCTGGTGCCATTGTAAAATAGTTACATGAGTGGGGGTTCAACTTTTGAACCCGTTACGTCCGCGGATTTTTTTTTGCGGATTTTGCGGGAAATCCGCAAAATTCGCGGATTGCGGATTTCCCAAAATCCGCAAAATCCGCAGGCGTAACGGATTTCCCGCTCATGCCTAACCAGGACCCACCAGCCATCCTAATGTGGCGGTGGGCCTTTGGTGGGTCTGCTGCTGTTTTTCCGCATCCTCCGGGCCGGCGGAAGCCACCGCCGGCCCGGAGGATGCGGAAAAAACGCAATCGTAATAGGCCCCTTAGTTTGTGCCAAGCTACAAAATGGTTAAGCAAACGTTAATTGAGTGACTTTTTGTAGGTCACCCTGACATGGATTGTGGCTGTAGTCTGAGCATAGTTCCACCTGCCTTACCAACAACCCAATTTCTCACAATCTTGTTTTGTACATTCATCCACCGGAGAATATTAGGACGTCTCCTTTGCTTTTAACACTAAAGTAATAATTGACCTCTTTGTATGTTTTTATTGTATATATTACAAATGTATTAAAGTCATTTTTAACCCCTCCCATGCTTGTGACGGAACCGCTCTGTCACCAGCCTCGGTCGTGCTGTGCTGGTGACGGAGCGGTTCCGTCATGGCCCGCTCGGCTCGCCTGCACGGCGCGGATTCTGCGCCTGCGCTGGGCGTTCTATTGAGCGGGCGGGGCCATGACGGAACCGCTTCGTCACAAGCACATCACGTCCGAGGCTCGTGACGGAGCGGTTCCTTCACGAGCATGGGAGCGCCGCGTGGCCCCCCCTCCCCCCTATCACTGCGGCGGAATTGCCGCTGCAGTGAAGGGGTTATTCTACCTAGGGTAAATATATAGATTATGGGGAGTGAGCAGGCGGTTAAATAAGGTTGACACCCTGTGTGGGTTTACATTTTAAAGATCCAACTTGTGTTAGCTTCCTACTAGCACGGTTGAGTTTGTTCCCTTCTCACCTCAGTAAAATAAGGGCATATCCATTAGGCCATTTCTATCCTCCACCAACACTTTTTTATATTTCTTCAAATTAACCAATCTAGAGATCCCTGCAAAGATTGTAATGCTCAGCATTTTTTGTTCATCCTAATCGATATGGAGAACTATTAAGTCTAGCTGAAAACGATTGATGTTGACAACCATTGCCTGTAGTGTTAGAATCTGGTCATTTGGACTCTCATAGTAACATTCATAGCAGTGTTCATTCTCTAGGTAACCCAAATATAATCAGGAATCAGGTTACGTATAAAGATTCTTTCTTGGAACATTCCGGGGATTCAAAGCAAACTTGAAAATGAGGACTGGCTGACGTATAATTCAGAAGTTTGATATTACATGCTGTCAGGAACCATGGGCTGTGGACATTATTGCTATTAGTGGTTTTAAATTGTATTGTAAGAATGCAACCCCATTTGAGTCAGGAAGAGGGAAGGGAGGTTTGGCCATTTTGAGTCATGCGCAATTAGAAACATAAGGGTCAAAGTAGTAGCGATGAGACCATGTTAGGAAATTTTAATTTTACAATTGTCAAATTCATTGAATACATTTTTATTAGAATGTATTTTCTGTGTAGCCTATAGGCATAGTTCAAGACATTGGGGAGTTAACTTTGGAAACAGTACAAAGGTAAGGAACTAACACATCA
Organism: Lissotriton vulgaris; assembly: GCF_964263255.1. NCBI lineage: Eukaryota > Metazoa > Chordata > Amphibia > Caudata > Salamandridae > Lissotriton > Lissotriton vulgaris. The sequence continues at coordinate 634,355 of NW_028250251.1, forward strand.
ATTATATGGGCGGGCAACTTAAAAAAATTAATGTATTCACAGTGGGGATCGCTTTTTAGGTTCACAAATAGTCAAGGAGCTTATATTACAGATATTATACATTCAGCTCATGGAACACTTTAAATCAGGTCATTTTTAACATGCATTCTAAATTTGTCGTCAGACCTTAAAGTTTAGGGAGTTGCAAACGCCCCTACATTTATAGGTAGAGGTAGCGGTAGCACGATGGATTTTTTTTGCCTCTGTCCTCCAATTTGGCCCAGTCCCTTGTACATTATGAGGTGTGTCCCAAGCCCCCTAGTGATCAAAATCCAATTAATCTATGTTTTTCTATACATCTTTGCCTTATATAGCCGGCACGATCGTGCCTCCTCTTAGGCATTCTACTAATAAAGGGGTACAAATTAGTTGGGATAGTATTGACCCTAAAGAGTTGTTTTTATTAATTAATGAGGCCAATCATAAAATTCTTTGTTGCCTTTCATTAGATGAGCCCCATAATAAGGTTTTTGATTCCTAAAAAAAAATCAGTAAATGTGTTTCCTATGAGCTACATACAATTAAGCATCTCAATAATCACCCGATCAAATCATTGTTCAACCAAAACTGGACAACAACTCTTAAGGCATTAAAAATAGCTACAAATAAGATTCCACGTAAGATTTCTGATATCAGGGAAGCCAGGGTGAATTGCAAGAGAGCAGTAGAGGATAGGAAGCAATAGATAAGAAATAAGGTATGGGAGGATTTAGAGAGGGCTGCCCAGTGGAGAGATAATAGACTGTTGTGGGAAGTAGTAACTCAGCCCTTTTTTATAGAGAGACCAGCATTAGGCATTGAGTGCCATATACCAGAGCAGGACTGGATTAATCATTTCTCCCTTATCTTTATTCCAGCAAATGAAGGGAGTTGGGCAAGAAAAGACTGCCAGTCTAGCTTCTTTATCCCATAAATAAGGGATGGCTAGTCGATATTTTAGATCTGGCATCTGTCTCAAAAGTAATTTCAAGGGCAACTAATGGAAAGGCCCCAGGCCCTGATAGGGTCCTAGTGGATTTATTTAAAGATAATGATGATTTTTGGGCCCCATTATTTATGAATGTCTTAAGAGCAGCGTTTATGGGTGACCTTAATGACTCCTGGAATTAATCTATCATTATACCTATTTATGAAAAAGCCAATTGCAATCATTCGATTTGGTATTGCTCAATATCATTTGTAGATTCCATTGCAAAAATTATTGGATGAGTCATCCTTGGCAGAAAAACTTCCTTTTATCTCATCGTTCCAATATGGCTTCCAGCGATGGTAGAAAAAGTTCTAATTTAATTCCTAATTTGAAGATTTAAAACAAGATTGCTCAGCAGTTAATGTCCTTAGGACAATAAGGACTTTGAACTTAACATGAGCAGCAGGCCCAGATAACCTACCGGATCTGATATTAAACTCAGACCAGACCTGTTGGGCGGAATTCTTCTCTAAAATGTTTGCAATAATTTTAGAACAAGGGAAGATCCCCACGAACTGGAAGGGTGCAATAATAAGGCCGATACACAAGAAAGGGGATGTTCATGCCCCTAAGAACTTCAGGCTAATTAACCTATTAGATATAGGAGAAAAGATATTTGCAAAAATAATACTAAGCAAGCTAAAAGACTGGGTAGAACAACGATCTATTTTCCCAGTGGAACAGGGTGGGTTTAAAGAAGGCCATTCCACAATAGATCATTGATTTGCCCTGTGGGCACTGGCCAGGAAATCGATAGCGCAAAATGGTAAACTATTCTGTTGCTTTATCGATTTCCGCGCGGCTTTTGATTCAGTGGACCGTAATAGCCTTTGGCAAGTGCTGGAAAATTATGGAATGCCGGACTGCATTCTGAATATTTTAAAAGAGTTACATAGCGGCAACTGGGCCCAGGTCATTAGAGATACAAAGGGATCACTAACCCATAAAATATTAGTAAAGAATGGCCTTAGACAGGGGTGCGTTCTGGCACCCTTGCTTTTTTCAATTTTTTTAGCAGATCTTCCTGAAGTACTGGAAATTGACAGAAGCGCGAGCCCGCGCATGAATAGAAATAAAGTGCCATGCCTTCTATATGCTGACGATCTTGTGATCCTTGACCAAACTGAAATGGGTCTACAAATGAAATTAAATGTGTTTAAAAATTACTGTGACAAAAAGCTTCTAACTGTGAATATGGAAAAAACAAAGGTCCTATGTTTTGGGAAGAAAGTGAAAAAATGTAATTCGTTTTTAGGACAGGACAAATTAGATATAGGAAGCGGATATAAATACTTAGGCCTTTGGTTTAATAGCTCATTAAAGTGGAGTACTCATTTGGAGGCACAAACTGCAAAGGCTTTTTCATCAGTCTGTGGATTGAAAAAATGTAATGAAGATTATGGCGATATGTCACACAGACCGATCTTAAAGGCATTTGAAGCTATGATCCCCCCGCAAGTCCTTAATGGTGCAGAAGTGCTCTATCTGAGCGGCAAAAGGGGGTGGGATCGTGAAGAAGGAAAGATTTTTAAAATGCTGCTATCTCTACCAAACTGTACCGTGGTTCAAGCAATTAGAATGGAGGTAGGGCTAATAGCATGAAACGTAAAGACTCAAATGTCCTTATTAAGATTCTGGAAACGCCAGGAGCCTGGTGGCGAACAGAAGGTCTCAATGTGGTGCAGAGAGGAAATCCAAACAAGCAGCTTACGCTGGGCGAAGGGTTAGAAGGAAATACCTCCAGACTGTAGCTGCGCACCTAAAATTGAACCTCTCATCGCCATCCCTGGATGTAGACTTTACTAAGAAAATTCGTAGGGAGCAGGGGCTCCAATTCTCTAGATCACAAGACCTTACTTATCTAAGGGTAAAAAATTTGGTCAACTGGGTAAGGAGCGAATGGGAAAAGGAGGTTCGGTTCCCATATTTGGATTTTCTGCCCAACAAATGTCTAAGACACGAAATCTTAAAGGTTCGTGTGGGCATAAATCCATGGAAGACTGAAGGAAAAATAAAAGCAGCCTTGATACAACCAGATGGTGTTTGTAAATGTGGCTTAGGAGCAAGAAATGATATCTTATGTATATTGCTTGACTGTATATTGATTTTAGCAGTACAAAAAGCGTTTTTACGCCCAATATTTTTAAAATATAAGGTGAATTCACGTGCTGACTCTGTTTGCCTTCTTACAGAAATGTCATTTTTAGATATTACAATTGCTCTGGGGAAGTTTTTAAAAGCAACAAGATAATCTGTAATGGAGGCAACAAAGGAGGGTTGTAGATTTTAACATTTTTAGAGCTATCCCAATATTGTGATTTTATGGTTTTATATTTCTGCAAATTGTGTTAAAATGAATTGTGGTCTAATTATGTTATCACTATGTGGATTCAAAGTTTTATGCATGGTTTATAGACTATTGTCTAAATAAACATTGTTTTATCATCATCATCATCATCATCAAATTTGGAGAAGGACATCAGGGCCAGGAGAGGTTCCTTACCTATGGCATTTATGGACTTTTCCTTCACTTTCGGCCTAGTTGACGGGGGAAGCTTTGGGCCTTGATGGAACAGGCTGGTGTAGATCATCTTGTGCTGGACCTTGTAAGATGTCTTCATTGGGATACTACAACTAAAGTACATTATACACAATATGGGAACTTCACCCGTGATATACAAGTGGTTAGAGGCATTAGGCAAGGAAGTATCGTAGCACCCTTCCTATTTTTATTTAACCCTTTGCCTGCTGATGACGGAACCGCTCCGTCATCAGCTGCGGTGGCGCTGAGCTGATGACGGAGCGGTTCCGTCATGGCCCGCTCGGCGCTCCTGCGCGGTGCGAATTCCACGCCTGCGCTGAGCGTTCCATTGAGCGGGGCGGGCCATGACGGAACCGCTCTGTCATAAGCACAGCGCCACTGACGCGGGTGACGGAGCGGTTCCGTCACCAGCATGCGGCCGCCGCGCGGCCGCCCCGCCCCCTTAGCACTGCGGCGGAATAGCCGCCGCAGTGAAGGGGTTAATATCAATTCCAGGATGCTTGTTTCCGGTCCAGAGAAGACATGGCTTGGCAGTTCAGGCTGGACTGTTCACATGAGGCACAGAGTCAAGGCTGATTTGCATATAGCTGGATCTGAACTGAGGTAGTGAAGTGAGCTAAAGAATGATGATGGATTCAACCCAGATCTGTGACTGGGGGTGAGTGTCTGAAAAGTTTCAGTGCTCCGTCCATCAACTCCTTGTGTTTGCACACATAAATACCATAACATACCCTTTTTTGACATGCCATATTGTAGCATACCACATGCATTTATCAGAAAGATGAACATGTACCTGGGTTTGATAATTTCGTATTGCTAAGTGTGTTGTGTTGTGGAGCATTAATACATTGGTAGATTCTATAAAACGGGCGCTTACGATGCTAAAAATCTTGAGGCATCCGGCCCAAATGCTAATTGCGGCCTCTCACTCCTTGACATTCCTTCCCCGTCCCTGATGACCAGGGTGCCTCCTCCGCCGCTTTACACTCACCACAACCAGAAAGATTTCTGAGTGCGTCTGTTTGAGGGGAATAAACGAGTTATGTTGTGTCTCTTTTATTGATGATTTCGTCAACTGACATGACTGACTTTTTCAGATTATTTTTTGCCCTGTTTCAACCCAGTTTCAGTAGGGATTGAGGAAATAAAGAGAGTGAAAGTTGAAAAAGGGAGTTTCCCTCCCTCTCGACGTTCTATCCAGTTACCATAGGTTTTCATGTAAGGAGACTTAAATGGAAGAAGAGGGATTTACAGAGAATAGCGTATTTATTGTAGCAGCAGCACCACTGCACCTATGTACTATAGTGTGTGGCACCATATTACGTTCACTGCTCTTTGGTTATTGAGAAGTACCCCCCCCCCCCTCCCCTCCCCCCAAATCTTGCTTCTGTGACTTTGGGCTGACAGTGGCACTAACCTGCCAGCGTCAAGTATAATTTTCTGTTGGCGGCATATGTGACGTAATCGCATAATTAGTGCGCGTAAAGCCGCACCATGCAGAGTGTCAATCAAACAGCAGAGTTTAAGCTGTCCCAGTGCCACCCGAGCCTCAGAGTTGAACTACATCAGTTGCAGAGGGTTGTGTGTGTCAAGGTATAAAAGCTTCGTTTCCAGGATGTTCTAGCACAGCTCCAAGTAGGTGTATGTGTGAAGAGTCTAAAGAGAATTTTTATAACAAAGTTAACTTGCACCAGGGTGAGAGCGTACACAAAAGTGGGCATCGCACGTGACTGTTGCAATAGGAATATTTTCTCATCATTAGAACGTTTTCGGACGAATGCAGGAGTTGAAGGGAACACCCAGAGATTATGAGTTGAGGAGAAACAATATAAAGCTCTTTGACTTTGCTCGGGGGGGAGGGTGCCATCTGCTTCTCTGTATAACTTAAATGCAATTGGCAGACTAGCAGATACATGTTTGTGATGGGGCTAGTCATCCTGCCGCAGGGTGGGGAGTCTTGGAAAGTGATGAGCTTTGATTTCCAGGTTTACCTGGGAAGACGCCTGGCAGTTAATTTTACGAAGCTCAGTGTTGACGCTCTCAGCTGAAAGCTACAGAAACATAAATCGGTGGTATTGTTGGGGAGCCATACAGTGGTGGCTGAAATGTGGCAGTGGAGTGATTTTTGGAGTGTGAAGGGCTAAAGTAAATGATCAATGATGCCACATGATTTTTAAGAAAGGAAAGCAGGTCTTCAAATTTAGATGGTGAGCTTCACAATTTTTTAAGCTAATTTTCCTTGTGTGTTATGTTTTTTTTTTATTCTCAATCATTCTTTGCAGGGTACATCTTCTCTCAATGGCAGCAGGACACGCTTCCTCTCGTGGCAGGTTTTGCCCCTTGGTTAACTTTTGACCTGTTATTTTATGGATGACAAGTTTTCAGATTGCTTACGTGGCATTTCCATAGTTTCAGTGAACATATGACTGACATTTTACTGGCAAAAGTGACACTTTGAGTGTGTGCAGGCTAAGATAATTAAAAACCTTGGGGCATATTACCAAGCAATAGCGATAATTATCGCTATTGCTTGGTTAGCGTGGTTAGCGTGAAAAAATTATCGCCGAACTGCGGCGATTTTTATCGCAGATAAACCCTGGTATTACCAAGGTTTATCGCAAATGCGATCAAAATTGGCCGCAACGCATGAATATCGCTGAAAAGTCAGCGATATTCATGCATTACCGAGCTAATGCTCTTAGCCATGTTATCCACCTCCCATTGGACAACATGGCTAAGAACTGCTCAGGGCAGGTGTTAGCTTTTGGAGATATTCGCGCTTAGCGCGAATATCTCCAAAAGTTTGTAATAGGAGATAGCGATGTTAGCGACTGTTTCCAGTCGCTAACATCTTGGCACGCCCACTTTGCATGTCATTAGTGATAAATATCACTGACATGCAAAGTGGGGCCCAAGATGGTAGCTATCTCCTACTAGCTGTCGCTAACTGGTGTTAGCGACAGCTAGGTAATAGGGAGATAATTTTATCTCCGCTTTCTCTTCGGCCAGCTCCTTTTACCTACCAACTAACCAGCTCTAGCTTTTCCTGAATGATAACCAGGCTCAACATTTAACCTTCCTTCTGCTGCTTAAACAATATCTTCCTTAATTAACTCAGCCTCCCATGTGATACAGCAAATCACAACATGAAGGATGCCTTTTTCAGTCTTCCAGAATCAGTTTGGGCCAAATAGTCTGTTGCATGACCAACTCGCATCCAAAACACTGCCTTGCACTTCATCTCTTTATCAAGTACTTGCCTCACCATTCATAATACACAAACCATGGACTGTATGGATCACAGAGACACTATTTTCAACCAGCACCGCACTAATCCTGCCCTTTGAGGATAACCGAATCCTATCCTTTGAGGACAATCACAACCAATCAAAGAAGAGTGTTTTTACTTGAAGAACCTTCCTATAAATGCGCTTCATGAGGTCCTAATCCGGTCCTTCCCGACTATGGATGCCTCCAATGATTATTTCTAATCCCTCCAAAATCCCAATCTTCAAAAGTTAAAACATTTGCACCAGACGAGGGTTCTTCATTCATACAACATACAGTAAGCACTCCAGGGCCTATTCAAAAAGTTAAACTTACACATGAGTAAATCTACACATGTAAACTTACTCTTACACTTTACTACTTTTGGCTATTCGCCATTTACTAAAAAGTTTGAACATACATGTCTTCATCCCGGATTCAGGCGGTGGAGCCTAATTTACAATTGTAATCTTACTGCTAGTAACTTTTCATACATCGGTGGATGGATATCACCTCACTAAGAGCGGAGCTTTTGCTATGGTAAAGTATTGGCAAAAGTAAAAACAGATTATTAAATAGCTAACATACTTTAATGAAAAATACTAATGTAAATTAATTTTATGTGTTTATTTTAAATGTACAACATCATAAAAAAATGCTATAGTACTTTTAATGGAGTTTTGAAATGCTATTTAATACGGTCACAATTAAATTGCAAATATTTTTTAAAGATTACTTACTAAAATAACACCTTCAGTAAAATGTTTATATTTTTTATTATATATGTACAGTAATGTTTTTATTAAAAAAGGGTATTAAAAATATTTTAAAATAAATAATATGTTTGCTTTTTTTAAAACATTTTTTTAAATGCATATATATTTTTTATAAGTCGAAATAATTTAGTTTCACTTAAACTGATTTCCTATTGGGTGTTATTTTAAGTCCCTGCCTCCATTACTTTCTATGGGAGGGTGTTGTAGTGCCAGTGGTTGGCCATGTGTCATGCTGGACTTCCTTTCATCCCAGTCTGAGCTGCAGTACGCTAACTATTGTTTTGCAGTCTTTGTATGTTTTTGGGCTGAAGTAGTTTTAGAAGTGCAGTTTGTGAAGAGGAATAACTTTACTATTTTATGGGAGAGTGTACAGGCCTCACTAAACCTCTTCATATCCCTCCCTTGACCCCTCCCTGAAATCCTCCCAGAACCCCTCCTTACTCTTCCTAAAGGCAACTCATCTCAGAAGCAAAAGAAGTATATCCAAGTCCATAATTAAGAATGCTGTCTACAAACGTAAATAACTATCAATGCTACATGGTTTGTATTAATCTCATTCATGACCACCCTGAAACACTCCGGGGAATAGTGCACTGATTTTACCAACTTTAAAAAAAATGTTGTTTGCTTACCGAGAGGTGCCGCAAAAATTTCTAGGGTTCAGCCCCTTTGAGCTTTTGTATGGTCACCCGGTAAGAGGACCTTTGAGTCTGGTCAAAGAAGGCTGGGAGCAATCTCCCAGGAAACCTCCCCAGGATGTATACAGTTACATGCTGGCCTTTAGGAACCAGACTCGGCGCTTCAGAGATCTTGCTCAGGCAAATCTGGAGGACAGCCAGGAGGAGATGAAGCGTTGGTACGACCGGAATGCCACTCTGGTAGAGCTTCAGCCTGGTCAGGAAGTTTGGGTCATGGCCCCTGTGGAACCTCTTGCGCTCCAGGACAGGTGGACTGGACTGTTTAAGGTTGTGGAGAAGAAGAGCGATGTCACCTACTTGGTGGACTTGAAATCTCCCAGGAACCCCTTGAGGGTCCTGCATGTCAACTGTTTGAAGCCCCACTTAGAAAGGTCCGAAGTGGGCATGCTCCTAGCTACAGATGCTGGAATGGAGGAGGAGAGTGAGCCTCTTCCTGACCTCCTGTGTGCTAAAGAGCAAGATGGGTCAGTGGATGGTGTGGTCCTCTCTGACACACTGACCCTTGAGCAGAAGCAGGATTGTCCCCAACTGTTGGGACAATTCCCTGATCTGTTTTCCTTGGTTCCGGGTGTCACTCATTGGTGTGTCCATGATGTTGACACCGGAGACAGCCCTCCTGTGAAGCACAAGGCTTACAGGGTGACTGACAAGGTCAGAGCATACATTAAGGAGGAGGTCTCTAAAATGTTTGCGTTAGGGGTGGTTGAGTCCTCTAGCAGTCCTTGGGCCAGCCCAGTGGTCTTGGTCCCGAAGGCTGCAGCACCTGGTGCTTCACCAGAACTTCGGTTCTGTGTGGATTACCGAGGACTCAATTCAGTCACAAAGACTGACGCGCACCCCATCCCCAGAGCTGATGAGCTCATCGATCGGTTGGGGCTGCACGGTTCCTTAGCACGTTTGATCTGACGTCTGGGTACTGGCAGATTGTCTTAACCGATGGGGCAAAAGAGAGGTCCACATTCTCCACACCAGATGGGCTCTACCAGTTCCGGGTGATGCCCTTTGGGATGAAGAATGCCCCTGCCACCTTCCAGAGGTTGGTCAACCAGGTCTTGGCTGGACTGGAGGATTTCAGTGCCGCCGACCTGGACGACATCGCAGTGGGAGGAATACTTGCGCCACCTCCAGGAAGTGTTGTTGGCCCTGCGCAGAGCAGCCTCACAATCAAAGCCAGTAAGTGCCAGATTGGGCAGGGTTCTGTGGTGTACTTGGGGCACCAAGTAGGGAGCGGCAAGGTGGCCCCCCTGCAACCAAAGATTGATACCATCCTGGCTTGGGCGACGCCCAAAACCCAAACTCAGGTGACGGCCTTCTTAGGACTCACGGGTTCCTACAGGAGGTTTGTCAAGGATTACGGTAACATTGTGCACCCCTTGACTTCGCTGACTTCCAGGAAGCAGCCACGAAATGTGATCTGGACTGATGCCTGTCAAACGGCCTTTGACACCCTGAAAACTGCAATGTGCACAGCACCTATACTCCAGGCACCCGACTTTTCTAAAGAATTTATTGTCCAGACGGACGCTTCAGAGCATGGCGTGTAGGCTGTTCTAGCTCAGGTGAATGAAGAGGGCCGAGACTTGCCTGTAGCCTTCATCAGCCGGAGGTTACTTCCCAGGGAAACGAGGTGGAGTGCGATAGAGGGAGAAGCATTTGCTGTGGTCTGGGCGCTGAAGAAGCTAAGACCCTACCTGTTTGGGACTCACTTCCGGGTTCAGACAGACCACAGGCCCCTCAGATGGTTGATGCAGATGAGGGGTGAGAATCCGAAACTGTTGAGGTGGTCCATTTCCCTACAGGGGATGGACTTTACGGTGGAACACCGCCCTGGTACAGATCACACCAATGCTGATGGTCTGTCCAGATTTTTCCGCCTTAGTGATGAGGACTCCCTAGGTCAAGGGTAGTTCTCTCCACATTTCAGCTGGAGGGGGCACGTGTTAGACCTGACATCATTGGCTTGAGTCTCTCCTCCATTTTTTCTGTTTGCCTCCACTGTTTACGATGTTTTTGCTGGTATATCGCTTTGGGCACTGTGCCACTGCTGATCAGTGCCACAGTGCAAGTGCTCCCTATGTAATATTGCTGTATTAATTGAATTCCATGTTTGGCTTATTTGGTTTACTATCAGTCCCTAGTCTAGTGCACCAGGAGTGCCGGGGCTTGTAAATCCAAATGCCGCTCGTGGGCTTGCAGCACATGTTGTGCCCCCCACAAGAGCGGCCTAGTAAAAGTATGTCTGAGGGTCTGCCATTGCCAGACCCACGTGCAGTCTAGTACTGTCACGCTGACTGCGCAAGTACACCTACTTGCCAGTCCCTAAACCTTGCCTTAACTTCATGTTAGTCACCCCTATGGTAGGCCCACGGGCAGGGTGCGTTGTAAGTATAAGGTAGGACAGGCCTGACCAAGTTGGCATGTCCTAATAGCGAATCACCGCCATGTTCGTTTTCACTATTGCGAGGTAACCTGCTCTCCATTAGTTAGAATGGGCTGCTGGGATTATTAATGCTATAATCCTAGCTGGCTCGGGGAGCATGGTGCAATGTTGAGTTTGGTATCCCTGAACTCGGGGTTTAATTACGCATCCGTTGGTGTGGATGGTTTTTGGACTCTGGGTTTGAAAATAGCACTTTTAGAAAGTGGCTATTTTCGTGTCTAACCATGTCTGGTTTCTGCTGGTCTTGTGTGTGTGTGACAGGAGCTGGGTGGCTCCAGAGGTCTGAATGAGTCAGTGTGGGATGAGTGGGACATTTGCGTTGAGAGTAGGGGGAGAGTAGTTGCTGATAGCCTGCCCTGCCTGATACAATGCTGGCTCCACCTCCTGCCAAGCACCTGATGGCTCCGTGCCTGCCATGGACGATCCTAGCCCCACCTCCTACCAGGAGGCCGATAGCTCTGCTTCTGCCCGTGACAATGTTGGCTCCACCTCCTGCTGGGCGTCTGAGGACCCAGCCCTGCTCAGTGAATAGGCCAGGTGCTTCTGCCTGGCTCCACCCACAACAGACCCAGGATGTTGGGAAATCCCCCTGCATGGACAAAGGGATCAAAGCCAAAAAGGGGTATAAGAGAAGGACCCCTGAACCAAGAATTTAGATCACTTCTGACAAGGAACCCTGAAACCAAGGACAAGAAGCCTGCTGATCCAAGGACTTGCCTACCCCTTCTGCCAGTGTGCTGTTTGCTGGGGGGAATCCTGCAGTGCTTCTTTATTTTTGCCAAGGAACCAGGAGAGAGGAACTGTGTGTGTACTCTCACGCTTTGCTAAGAAAATCTCCAAGGACTGGAAGAGTGCCAGTCTCCTGTTGAAGTCACAGGGCTAAAGGACTTCATCTGCTTAAAGTGCTATTTGCTGGAACCTGTGAATCCAGCACCTCTGAAAGAGACCAGCAATCTCGACGCCGACGGACGTCGCCGAATCCAGCTTGACATCGTGAGTAACGGCTTCAGTGTCCCGCTTCCTCGACGACCGGCCGCCGGGCCTGATCGACGCCAGCAGCAACGCCAGTGAGTAGTGAGTTCGACTCCAGCTCCAAGGGACCTCGTGTCTGCACCGCTGCTGATCGCATCGACTGCATGCCCTCTCGACGCCGTGAGCACTGCTCACTCTGGCAACAGCATCATCGACATCGACGACTACTGAGGCCTGATCGACACCGAAGACGCGACGCCGGATTGCTCGACGCCGCTGATCATCGTGTGCTTCCTTTTCCTAAGGTACTGTGTTGTTGGGGGTCCGTGTGACTCCGGGCTCGACGTAGGGCTCCTCGCGGTCAACGCCGAACCCTTTGGATTAACTTTGCCTCGACGTCGTGTAACTCCAGTGTGGGTTACCTTGTTACCAAGAACTGTGTTTCCAGGAAGAAAAGTTGATTTTGATACGAAAGACTTTGTGCTAAAGAAGAAACTACATTTGAACTATTATTTTCCCTTCCAAAAGTATTTATTAAAACTGTGGAATATTTTTGTCGTTATTTGGTCTTGTGCTAGGCCTTATATAAAAATCCTTATTTTTATAATACTACTGTGTCGTGTCCATTTGTAGTGTATTCACTTTATTACTGTATGTGGTCATAAATGCTTAACGCACAGCCTCTGAGATAAGCCTGTCTGCTCTGCCAAGCTACCAAGGGGGTGAGCAGGGGTTATCAAAGGGTGTGATCCCCTTGCCCTGACTGGGAAAAGTGTGTCCCTATTTGTCAGAAGTGCATACCTCTGCCAACTAGAGACAGCCGGTTCTAACAAGGAGGATGGGCCTTGCCTGATTTTAAGATGTATTACTGGGAGGCCGCCCTACAATACATGGCGGGGCTCCTAGGAGGAGCAGATACAGATGCAGAGGATGCACTAGGCCCTAGCTCTATATATGCGCTTGTGCTTGGTGATGAGGCCGAGAACGCTTTTTTGAAGTATACTGATCCCAGTTATTTCAAAAGACAAAGTTTAAAACTGTGATTGCAGCACACAATATTTGGAAGGCATTTTCGAAGAGATTTGGGTTAGGGAGATTTAATGCATACACTAGGTTATTTGAGAATCCTACGTTACCGCATATGGGGCCCGATGTAGGTGGCCAATACCGGTCGGAAACGGCCGAATTCGGCCGTTTCTGACCGGTATTTGGCCTTTTGAGATGTAAGGGACCTTTTTTTCTCCGATTCGGTATTTTACTGATTCAGTAAAATTACCGAATCGGAAAAATACTGAATCGGTAAGTTTACCGATTTTAAAAAATCGGGATGTAGGTGGGACTACTTTCAGTCCCACAGGCCCTTCAGATTCGGTATTTTAACACCCAATCCAATTGGGTGTTAAAATACCGAATCCAGGTGTGCATGCACATGTGTGCATGCACACCTCTGCCATGTGACAGACAGACATGCCCTTAGGGCATGTCTGTGTGCCACATGGCACACAAGCCAGTATTGGGGGTGCTAGAGGGTGTTAAAGTGACACCCCCTGCACCCTTGCAGAAATCGGTAATTACCGAATCGGTAAATACTGATTCGGTAATGCACATTGATTCCTATGGGCTTCAAGGCCCATAGGAATCAATGGGGGATACCGATTCGGTATTTACAGAACGGTAAATACCGAATCTTACAGATTCGGTATTTACCGATTCTGAAATACCCACATCTCCCCCCCTCCAATTTACCACTTCTTAAATACCGAATCGGTATGATTCGGTATTTAAGAAGTGGTAAATTGGAGTTTACCTACATCGGGCCCGAGATCTTTTCAGACACTGTGTTACCAGAGTGGGGGCGGCAGGGGCTAATAAAGGTGGGTGATATGATTGGGCCCGATGAACTCCATCAATTTTCGGACATCCAGTTAACATATGGTTTTAATTTAAGGAATTTTTTCAAGTACCTTCAGGTTAGGAGTTTTCTAACTACGAAAACAGGTGGCCCAAATGGGTTCGAGAAGAATGTAAATATGGAAGCTATCCAAGGGGGAACTAACTGTACGATTAAGAAATTCTACGCTGAGCTTATTGAGAATACAGACGACGATTTGGAGAAATATGAAATCAAGTGAGCAGATAAGTTAGGAATAGGATAGGAGGCCTTCCGCTTGTCGCTAGACCTAGGTCAGAGAACTCTATGCTCAGCGCCCCTCCAGGCACAACATTACAAGACAATGTATTGATTATATTATACACCAGCCAGGATTGCACAAAGGGGGGGAACGCAGGGAATTATTTGTCCTTGCTGTGATAGTGTAGAAGAAGATATAGTACATATTTTTGCTACGTGCCCACACTTGCTGCCTCTGCATGGTTCTATTGAATTATTTTTCAAAAACTCCCTTGAAATTGAGGTTTGGCTCACACCAGCAAGAATTCTCCTTGGGGTAGCTGAGGACGCCATTCAACTTCAATTTGATTATTTCATATTCGCTGCTCTGGCCGTGCTTCGACTGTGCATTGCCGCAACATGGCTCGACCGATCCCCACCCACCCTGCACCAATAGCTGGCTAAGTTGCTAAATGCCTATAACCTTAAAAAGGGGATTTATGCAAAGAAAGGTCAAAGGGGAAGAATGTTGGGCCTTAAAATATGGGAGCCCATTAATAAATGGAAGGAAAATTAATCTCCTGGTGTTTAGATAATCTTATACCCCCACCTGCTATTTGTTTCACTTCTCTTACTTTTGGCTTTGATTGATTTACTTTGTGGATACATTAGGTTGACCTATGTATAAATCTATTTCTTTTTAAAATTCAATTTATGAGTTTATACGTGGATTCAGTTTAAAACCAAATGTTAGAAATGCTTTTTAAATACAAGCTCATGTCTGAATTTAGCACTATGCATATTGCTTTGCAGATGCTTGATTCCAGTGGCACAGTGAGCCCAGGACCCACATCTAGGCATACCTGGCGCACTTAAGGCGAGAAAGCAAAAGACACACAATAGATGGACAGATGCAGAACAAATCAAAATATTCACTCCCAGTCAAGAGATCTGCGTTAAATCCATCATTCTTTTGCTCACCATGCCACCCCAGTTTAGGCCTGGTCATATGCAAATCAGTCTTGAGCCTGTGCCTCATGGGAACAGCCCAGCCCGAAGTGACAAGCCAGGTCCTCCCTGGACGGGAAACAAGCATCCTAGGACCGGTTTCGGGGTTTCACCCCTCTTCAACCAGGATAGCTTGATTCCAGTGGCACAGTGAGCCCAGGACTCACCTTCTGGCCATACCTGGCGCACTTAGGGCGAGAAAGCAAAAGACACACAATTGATGGACGGAATGCAGAACAAATCAAAACACTCACCCCCAGTCAAGAGATCTGGATTAAATCCATCTTTCTTTTGCTCACCATGCCACCCCAATTTAGACCTGGCCAATTGCAAATCAGTCTTGACCCTGTGCCTCATGTTATGTTATGTTATGTTAAAATATATTTTTAAAGCGCTCGTACGTCCTTGGGCTTCATGGCGCTATCGAAGAGGGAAGTATAAACACAACATAATACTCTAATGGTAGGCCTGTTTGAAAAGCCAGGTCTTTAGGGTCTGTCTGAATATCAGGAGATCCTGGCTCTGTCTGATCGATAGTGGTATGGAGTTCCAGAGGGAAGCCGCTAGGTGGTGAAAGCAGCTGCCGCCCTGTTGTTTCCTTTTAAACCGAGGTACAGTTACTAGTGCCTTGTGAGCGAAACAGAGGTTCCGTGAGGGGACATATTTTAACTCTAGCTTCCTGATAAAATTGGGGCCTTTGTTCTGTAGAGCTTTGAAGGTGATGCATCCGGTTTTAAAGGCCACTCTTTGAGCTACCGGAAGCCAGTGTAGCTTTTCCAGGCCAGGTCTAATAGATTGCCATTTTGGTTGTTTCCAGATAAACCTGGCCGCCTGGTTCTGGACCAGTTGTAGTCTTCTCAAAAGACCTGCTGGGAGTCCTAAGTAGAGGCTATTTGAGAAGTCTAAGCGGGAGAGAACAAGTGCGATAGTCACCTGAATCAGTGCAGAATGTGACAACAAGTGTGCTATTTTTTTAATCTTTCTAAGCTGGAAGAAGCTGGCAGATACAACAGCTCCCACCTGTGCTTTGAGAGAAAGATCTGCGCTGAGCGTAACTCCCAGGCTCTTGACCGACATAGATTTAGCAGGGGGGGGGGCCCAGGCCAAGTGGCCAAAAGTCTGGACCCCAGCTTAGTTCGCTTTTCCCGGGCAAGATCAGTTCTGTCTTACCCGGGTTCAGCTTAAGATGGTTGACATTCATCCATCTCTGTATGTGTGTCATAGTCTTTTGGAACTCGGCCACAGAGTCTGGAGTGCCTCATGGGAGCAGTCCAGCCCGAACTGCCAAGCCAGGTCCTTCTTGGACCGGAAACAAGCATTCTAGGTCCGGTTTCGGGGTTTCACCCCTCTTCAGCCGGGATAGCTTGATTCCATTGTCACAGTGAACCCAGGACCCACGTCTGGGCATACTTGGCGCACTTAGGGCTGAAAGCCCGAAACCAGTCCTAGGATGCTTATTTCCAGTCCAGGGAGGACCTGGTCTGGCAGTTCGGGCTGGACTGTTCCAATTGGGCGCAGGGTCAAGACTGATTTTTCATATGACTGGGTCCAAACTGGAATGGCATGGTGAGCAAAAAACAATTGATTTAGGCCCAGATCTCTGTACTGGTGTGAAGGTATGACATTGTTCTGCATTATGTCAATCAATTGTTTTTTTGTGCATTTGTCACCTCGAGTGGCCAGACGTGGGTCCTGTGCTCTCCATGTCACTGGAAGTCAAGCTATCCTGGCTGATGAGGGCTGAAAGCCCAAAACCGGTCATAGGATGCTTGTTTCCAGTCCAGGGAGGACCTGGCCTGGTAGTTCGGTCTGGACCGGTCTGGACCGTTCCCATTGGGCACAGGGTCAAGACTGATTTGCATATTGCTGGGTCCAAACTGGAATGGAATGGTGAGCAAAAAAACTATGGATTTAGGTCCGGATTTCTGTACGGGGGTGAATGTATGACATTGTTCTGCATTCTGTCCATCAATTCTTCTTTTTGCATTTGTCACCTCGAGTGGGACGGATATGCCCAGACGTGGGTCCCTTGCTCTCCATGCCACTGATAGTCAAGCTATCCTGGCTGGTGAGGGCTGGAAGCCCGAAACCGGTCCTAGGATGCTTATTTCCAGTGCAGGGAGGACCTGGCCTGGCAGTTCGGGCTGGACTGTTCCCATTGGGCACAGTGTCAAGACTGATTTGCATATGGGCAGGTTCCAAACTGGAATGGCATGGTGAGCAAAAAAACGATGGATTTAGGCCCAGTCCTCTGTACTGCGGTGAATGTATGACATTGTTCTGCATTCTGTCCATCAATTGTTCTTTTTGCATTTGTTCAAGGGAGCAGCCTGAAATTTAAAATACACCCACGTTGATCCATACCTCAAATGTCATTGTGTGAGCTAAGCAAATAAACCCTACCCACCCAACAAGAGGCACCTTCATCCCTCCCAGTGGCGGCTGGCAACTCTCTAAAATGGTGTGGCATTCATACGACTGGTGCCGTATTGCGCTTTGTTTATCTCTTTTCCTGAGCTCGCATCTCCTTCATCCCACTCTACCGAAACATAAGACTTGTTTAGGTGTACCATCATTACTTTTGCACTGTGGTTTAATTTGTTACTGCGCTGGATCTTGCTGACCAGTCCAGGGATCAACCTGTTTAGTAAGAGGTCCATTGCTGCTGCTGTCATTGCACCTGTGTGGTGTCTAATGTCACAATGCAGGGAGCGCATCAGTCATTAGGCCAGCACACTCGATGCTTTCTGCAGTTCACACACAGACTGTCAGGCATATTGAGCTCTTGTATGGCATTTCACACATTATTCTTAAAATAATCTGTCTTTAGTGAAATGATGCCGCAATGTTGGGGATTTTCATGCACACCTTGCAAACCGGACAAGATCTACCACATAAGAGGCAGCAATGCGCTTTACATATGCAACATTAAGTGCAATGCAACACAGCGTAGAAACCTAATGCACTCTGGGAGTTGTAGTTTTGTTTTATTTCAATTGATCCTTTTTGGGATGAATGTGGCCGATTGTAAAGTGAAAGGCCATGGCTAGACAGTTGTGATCGCAGTGGCACCCACTTAAATTGCAGAATTATCTCTAGTTTGAACTCAGGGTCACCGGTGTGATTCTTTCATGGCTTGCAAGAGTGTTGATAACGTCCTCGATTGAGGGGTTACCTGGCTGCTGACTGCCCTCCCTCTGCACCACACCTCTCATTTAGAGTAGATATATCTTCTTTCACCACTCCCCTAGAAGAAGCAGTAATAATTAACGTAAAAATGAAAGTGCACCTTTAAATGTACAACACGCCGATTTGCAAGGCGATTCGCCAAAAAACTGAGGGAGCATTTTGAGTAAAATAACCAAATAGCCACATTTGTTTAATAAAAATAGCAGGTTTGTCTATGCGTTTAGTTTCTGGAAGGTTAAGGCCGAGGCAGCTGGGCTGTTGTGAGATCTCTGGAGTTTCTGACACACTATTTCATCCGAAAAGTTGGTGGGGCTGGGCAGAGTCAGCCACATGTTTGGATTAAATGTATCTGAATGCACTCTGTTTTTTGGAATTCTGCTCATACATCTGCTATTCACTGGCATGAAGTCACCCCAGTGCACACAAACACACAGAAACAATTCAAACCAAGCTTTAACATAGTATTTTTAGGTCTCGCCTAGACGAAAGCAAAAAGCGAAGCTTTTTGCTGTCTAGGGAGACAACTTATGTAATCACTTTCCGGGGAATGTAGACAGGAAACTGTCACGAGCTTCTCCTGCCGGAGATTTGATCTCGTGAACGCGCACGCTCTCGCGTCGGTGAACAGGCAGGCACACACATGCACGCAGACACACATACTCACACACGCGCGCAGGCAGGCACGCGCGCGCACACACACACGCAGGCACACAGACACACACATACAGGCAAACCATGTGCCAAGTAGCTATCTAACGCGCACAGCCCACGTGAAACCAGCAGGCCTCTCCCCTCGGGTCTGCAGTGAGTAAACAGGTGCCAACTCCCCTCTGGATCAGCGTTAGGAAAGCGGCGCCTGCCTCCCTAACGCACATCCTGCACACACTCTCCGAGACCCGCTACAGTCAGAGGAGGCTAGCCCGTCCTCTCAGCCGTGCCCCATAGCACCACGGACTGCCCCCAGTGCCTCTTCTAAGTGCACTTACCTGTCTACTCAGAGTGCGCGCACTTTGTGCAAACATAAGCCCACTCTCACTGTGCCCTCCGCATGTGCTGCCTGGTGCCTGCATTCCTGCGCCCCACACCTGTGCCAGCAGGAGCCCTCGCCCGCCATGTGCCAGCAGCCTCCCAACACCCCGGCAGGTGACTGGAGCCCCATGCCCCGTCAACCGTGCCCCCCATCCCCCACCCAATGCGCAGATCAGCATATTTTCCTTTTCGGTGAGTGAGCACCTGCAACCCTAGATGTACTTCCGTGTAACACCTCGGTGTGCAGGCAGGGGAGTGTTGCACTGCTGCTCCGGCCGTGTGGAGTACAGAACCTGCCCCCCCCGACCACCAGTTTGCAGTTAGATATGTCCACCGCTAGTGCCTCTGCGTGAGCAGTTGGGTGCCTACACTGCCAGTGCCCCCTTCATGTGTGCCTGACTCTCCAGGGAGCAGTCAGGTGTTGCACCTTGTTCACCCCTTCCAGTGCAGGTAGATGCCTCCGCCTCTCCCCTAAAGCCCCATTCAAGTCCGGTCAAGGGTCTGGTCTTCGCGGTCTTACTCCTGTGGAGGCAGATACCCCCTTACCCCCTCGCAGTCTCCTCCATGTGCAAGCAGGAGCCTTCAGAGTGCATTCATCCGATCTCCCATCGCTGCTATCCGTTCTTTATTCCTTCCTTTCACCGTCTTGCTGGCACCTTCCTCTGTTTCCCTCTTCCTTCATCTTTCACTTCCTCCTTCTTCCCACCTGTACATCCCTTTACCTCCCCTTCCCTAACTCTCCAATCCACTCCCTTCCAATGCCCTTCTCTTCCAATTCCCTCTCCTGTCCCTCTCCCTCTCCCTGCCCCTCTCACTCTCCCTCTCCTCTCCTCTTCCCTCTCTTATCATTCTCTTCCCTCCCCTCCCCTGCCCTCCCCTATCCTTCCCTTCCCTTCCATGCCCTTCTCTTCCTTCTAACCTCCCACGCCCCCATCTCTACTTTTCCCTTCCCATCATAGATGCGGCACTCAAGCCTCGACATAGCATCTCCCCATGAGCACAAAGTGCCTCTTCATTCTTACATACACTTTACAACGCACCCTACCGGAAGACCTGCTTTCACCGCCTCATTTTAGAAGAACTGCTTTCAAGAATGCACAACCTCTGTCAGCTAGTGCTATGGACTCCGTCAGTGAAATGTCATATGTGTGATCTTACAGCAGTCAGTCACCCTCGAGAAGACGCGGCCGCAAGGCGTCTGTATTGTCATCTTGATGAAAGCAGGCTTTATTATGCGGCACCCTTGTTTGCTGTAGGCTTGTTTTCTATTGCTGGCAGTTACCAACAAGCGTTTGCAATGCAATAGGTCTCACATTTTCAAACGTTTAAGCTATGAGCGTTGGAAATGACAATGCCTTTTATTTATGTTTTGGCTTTTAAAACATAAATAAAAAGCATTATCGTTACATTGTCAATAGCTCAAACTTGTTTATTTATCCTTATGCACACGCAGCTAATAGTATTCCAAATCCTGATGGAGGCTGTGAGAGCAGGTGTTTGGGGACTGACCT
Source organism: Lissotriton vulgaris (assembly GCF_964263255.1). Taxonomy (NCBI): domain Eukaryota; kingdom Metazoa; phylum Chordata; class Amphibia; order Caudata; family Salamandridae; genus Lissotriton; species Lissotriton vulgaris. Next base: position 654,906 of record NW_028250251.1, read on the forward strand.
GAAGCAAACAAGCCGGGGTGAGGGTAGGGTAAAGTGCCAAGGGAGGGCCAGCAGAAGCCTCTGCTACCTTCCTTGCAGCATCCCGGCCTTAGTGACATTGGAAATTATTTTAAAATTCTACTTAAAACGAGCATATTGCTTTGCACGCCCCACCAGCCACTCTAATATCTGAATTGAACACCTTAGTGTGGTGGGATTAGTGATGAAATAGCTTTCTTGCCAAATTTCAGCAATAAGAAATTACTGAACAAGCATTGATAAAGCCAATAGGACTTGCCTGACCGACTAGGTTTGTCAATTTGTTTTAATTTGGATTGCTGCTGCACGCTTTTAATTGAACTACTCTTTATGAAGTTGTGACGTAATAAATTATCCCAGCAGTATGCGCTATTGCTTAGAATATTAACAAGTCAGGACAATTTTAGAGCAGATGTTTCTAAACTGCTTTGAAAAAACCTCTAAAGTTGTGTACTTTACGTACATTTTAGAGGCTCGATTGGCTGGAAGAACTGTTGTGCAGTTTGTGAGTAACACAGATATAATGTTCAGTAACCATTGCACACTAGGCACCCACCCTTTTCCTCTCCAGTGAGGCATTTTATTTCTCTCCTTCAACTTGTGTATCTGATGCTTACAGTGGTTTAATCATTTTGCTATTCCATGGCCATTTCCCTTTTGAGGCATGATTTCAGAACATGTTTAGCCTTATACATCTGTCAGCATGATTTGTATGAAGGGGGCCTAGGGATGGCTAACTTCTATCTGTACTATTTAGCATCCACGATTAGTTCAGTTGGGGGTGGGTGAAACTCATCCTCCTGGTGGGAACGAGGTGCATCATCAGAGCTGTGTGAATAATAACTGCGTCAGCCCCGTGCGTGAGGTGCATCATCAAAGCTGTGTGAATAATAACTGTGTCAGCCCTGTGCGTGAGGTGCATCATCAGAGCTGTGTGAGTAATAACAGCGTCAGCCCCGTGCGTGCGGTGCATCATCAGAGCTGTGTGAATAATAACAGGTGTGAGCCCGTGCGTGAGGTGCATCATCAAAGCTGTGTGAATAATAACAGCTGTGAGCCTGTGCATGAGCATCATCAGAGCTGTGTGAATAATAACAGCTGTGAACCCGTGCCTGAGGTGCATAATCAGAGCTGTGTAAATAAAAACTGCGTCAGCCCCGTGCGTGAGGTGCATCATCAGAGCTGTGTGAATAACAACTGTGAGCCCGTGCGTTAGGTGCATCATCAGAGCTGTGTGAATAATAACAGCTGTGAGCCCGTGCCTGAGGTGCATCAGAGCTGTGTGAATAATAACTGCGTCAGCCCCGTGCGTGAGGTGCATCATCAGAGCTGTGTGAATAATAGCTGTGAGGTCATGCCTGAGGTGCATCATCAGAGCTGTGTGAATAATAACTGCGTCAGCCCCGTGCGTGAGGAGCATCATCCACATTGCTCAGGTCATCCAAATTCCTGCACTCTCTACCACACTGCTTTCAAGAACAGCATACTCTTGCACACACTCTCACTGCTCACCAATTCAAAGTTTGCTAAAATATTTATGCAACGCATTGTCATACACAATGCCAATAACTCAAACTGTAGTGCTGCGAGACCTAATGCATTGTAAATGCTTGTTTTTGTTGCTGTTTTCACATTGTGCGAAATGACAGTACTGGAGCGCTTTAAATGAGAACCAGTTACATTACTTTACACAATATAATTAATACAATATTTTTACCTTGGCGATCCTCTTTCGTGCTTTCTGTGGTCCGACTCCTCAAAATCCACCTGCACCATGCTGCCTGCCTGGCTGTACTGAAGCACTCGGAATGCTGAGCACGTGGAAATTAAGCATCACGCATCTCAGCCAATAAAAAAACACTGCTCTCATGCTGTTATCATAGCATGCGATCAGTGTGACTATTGGCTGGGACAGGTAAATGCCGCTCCATTGGAGATAGTTGAGGCTATATCTCTGCTTCCCTAGGTAATCCTGAACTAAGCATGTCGGGTTGGCCGATAGCAAAATACCAGCCAACCTGAGATGCGCAGTTTGGTTACACAGCCCCAGCATGTGGTTCCCTGGTAGCCCGCCTCTTTAACCCCTTCCATGATGATGAGGGCCGGGAGCCGTCATGGAACACAGTGCTCGTGTGCTGATGACGGCTCCCAGCCGTCATGACCGCACCCGCGATGTGCTGCACAGGCGCAGAATCGCAGGGGTTAAGGAAAACAGGAATCTGCTTGCGATGAATAAGTTATATGTGAAATGTAATTTCGTGCAAGCAGGGGGTCAACACCCCTCTGCCCTTATAGAGAAACCACCCCATATCGCTCCTTCATCCATCTATCTCTCCATGCTTCAAACCTTTTGTCCATGTATCCATTTCTTTATACTTCCATTCATTCATCCTTCCTTTACTATTCTATCTATCCACCCTTTCATCATTAGTCATCATTCGCCCTTTCAGACACATGCTTCCAACCATTCATCAATCCTTTTACCCATCCATGCATTCTTTTTTATGTACCCATCCATTATTTCACCCTCCTTTTACTAAACCACCTATCTATCCTCTAATCCTCTAATCCTTCATTCCATGTTTCCATACATTCACCCACTCATCTCACATTTCATCAGTTCTTCCATTCTTTCTTTCGCCCACCCATGTATATGTAATTTACCATTCCATCTGTCAATCTTTTCACCCTTGCACAAATTCTTTCATCTTTTAGGTCCTTCCTTCAAGTAAGTTTTTTCCTTCTTTTCGTATGCCCTTCCTTTCTCTTTTTCTTCTTCCCCCCACTCTCTCATTCACTCTGCATTTCCCATTGGGCCTCATTTACTATGCTTGAGTTTGCCTCGCTGATGCCTGTTAAGGTTTCACTGATTTTGTCTTTTTAAGGGAACAAGAGAGCTGCAGACAGAACAGGCTCATAAATTAGCAGTTTTTTTTTATTGGCAACCCCACCCTTGCTTAAGTTCCTAAAACAGGGGTTCACAACGCTATTGGTGAGATATACTGTAGTTTTGATAAACCACACATATATAGCAGTCCTAGATTGGCTCAGAAGACATTTGGAGGCCTACACATTTATAATGCATTGTAGTAATTTAAATATGCTAACCACTAACCTGCTCGAAGGTTATGTTTCGAACGCCATCCACAAAAATGTTGTTTACCGTCTGGCGGATTGCAGTGTACTGCCTCCAGTTGTACCCTGCGCTGCCTCTGTGGAAATCAGGAGAGGTTCCTATGGTTGGTGTTGGCTTGCTGCGAGGTTGCATTGTGCGTGGGTGCCATTGAAAGATACAGACGGAGTGTGTCCTCATTGGTCGAGTTCTCTTTATTCATCAACGTTCTACCTGGCCTGGCCCTACTACTGCCCCGTATGCATTCGCCCCACAAGCAAATGCAAGTGCGTATGCGTGAGATCAGTGCTTGCAGCTATAAATCTGGGGCCTTATTTATGAAGGACTTGCGCCGCCAGTGCGTCACTTTTTCCCATGTTAAAAGTGACGCACCGGCGGCGCAAGTCCTTCATAAATAAGGCCCTTGGCTCATACTACAGTTAAAACCAAGCGGACCGCGCTGTCACCCCCTCGGGATTTCATCTGCAGTTTATGAGTGTGCTTTGTACAATATTACTTATTCTTTGCAGGTGAATTCTAATCGTTTCACTGGTAAAAGAGTAAACTGTTTTTAGAGTTGACATTATTTTTAGCATTAGCGCAAATCCACTCTGGGGGTGGGTGTATCTCACTTAATTTTAAGAAGCGTGAGGAGCCTGCGCTTTGGTTTAAAAAAAATTGGCAGCGAAATTTGTGGATCCAAAGAGACACCCTATGGGACTTCCCCAAGAGGACTATGGGGTCAGGGGATTTTTACAATGCCACTTTTCTTTTTTTGTTTATGTTTTTCTGAGACTTTGGCGCATGCCAATTCCCAGGATGACTGCCAAAACTTCCTGGTTTAAAGTATTGGCAGCTAATCAGATCACAGCACATGATCGCGAGGAGTCGCAGATCCTCCACCGTCCCTATATATAAACAATTGGAAATTTCTTTAAATTACTCTGTCACTACTGAACAGATTTTGACCTATTTACAAAAAGGTGGCTTTCTGGACCAATAGCTACCTTTCTGCCAAATTTAATGTAGTTCTGTTCAGCATTTCGGGCTGTAGCTGTGTCTAAAGCTCCTACGGAAATTAACAGGGGGAAAATCAGTTTTGGAAGCCCCCTTTTCACAGCCCCCCTTGATAGATGTCCACGAAAGTTTCAAGACAGCATCTGAAGTGATTGGCAAACTAATTTTGAAATTTTGCGAGCATTCATCAACCAACACTAAAGTTATTGACAAATGAAAATACGCTCTTCATATGGAATCTACATCCTAATGATAACTACCTACTGGTGACTACCAGTAGGAATTATATATATTTATATATTACCTATTTTGTCCGTCAGTAGGTAGTTATAGTTAGGACCATGTTTACATAGGAAAGGCATTTTTTGACTTGCCTATATATTTTATGCCGTTTGAAGAATCTTAATTACATTTTTCAGCAGAAGTTTGCCGGTGATTCTTGTTGTGCATGGAAATTTTAGGGGTGATCCGTCAATCAGGGGCACGAAAAAGAAGGGTAAAAAAACATATTTTTCCAATGTTAATTTCCATTGAGAATTTTGAAGACAGCTACAGCCTGAACTGCTGGATGGAACTACACCAAATTTGGCAAAAAGCTAGCTCTTTATAAAGAAAGAATGATTTTTGTTATTTAGTGTAATTCCATTCAGTAGTTTTAGAAATATTAGGGGAAAATCAAATTTGCATGTATAGGGACAAGAACCCCTGAGGATCTGAAAGTCCCTGTGCTCAAATGTGATTGGGTGTCAACAATTTACCATGGATCACAAGACAAAATACCGTACACATAACACCCGTGGGAACACACCATGCAACAAATTTCTATGTGGTGTCGGCCATGTAAGGGCTCAAGGACGTATGGAAAAAGTACCCATCAGAAGCTCTTCTCTTGACTACTAGGTACAATATTGTGTTTTGATATTGAGTCTGGGGCATGTACCTGGGTAGTCATTAAACCTGCCCTTGGACCCTCCTTCTAATCTTTGTTGTGTATGTGAACAGTACAGCTAAGGCTGTGGGTCCCCTTTTAAACATTAGTTGACCACATTTGGTCTTCTATAAAATTGAGTTTATCGAGAGGCATACTTACATTGGCTCTAATCTTTTGAGCTTTCCTGCTTTTTACTTATATTCTTTCTACTATTTCCTGCTATGGCCCCTAATTGGGGCTTAGCGTTCGAGAATGCCGAAGTTCAAACCATCTTAGACGAAAATCCGAGTCTCTTGGACAGTGTCCCAGTCCAAATAACAAGTAATGATGAGGGTTGGGCAAAAATTCTGGTCCTTAAGAAATCACATTCCAGAACAACAGTCCATGGAATAGTCATGGCACAGTATCTCCGTGACAATTGTGCACCATCAGGCCTTATTGTCAACAATGCACCGCGACTATTCCTTGATGATAAGGATTTCATAAAGGATTGGTCTATGATTGCCTGGAGATGTACAAGGGACTGGCTAGTCCTAATCATTAAAACTGCAAAGAGAGTGGCAGATAAGATACTCATTGAGATTCAGGTACTTGAAGGCCAGATCAAAACCACACTTAAAAGCGGTCTGTTCAAAAAAGGACAGGACGACAGTGACAAAAACAACAAGGACTTCAAAGAGTCAATTCTTTTCACCAAATTAGAAAAATTTAAAAAAGACTTAGCAAGATTCTCAACTGAAAGAGTATATCCATACACGAGCGACTCTTACACAGCACCCACATTTAATCGAGGTGGTAGAAAAGGTGGGTCAACATATGGCACATCGAGCTCAGAAGGAGCCTCTAGCGATTCGGACACCTCACAGAATGGGTCTGTGAACAACACTCCCAGAGGGCGTGGAAACCGAAGGAATTGGAGGGGTGGGCAACACCCACAAAATTTTAATAATTATCAACAACCATGGTGGCCGGCTAACCCCTGGGCATTTGGACCATCTTACCTTCCCCAAATGGGTCCCTTTTGTCCCCCCCAAATGCAACAAGGCCCCGGAGCGTTTCCTTTTTTAGGGTTTGGCCCGAGACGGGGCAGGGGCAGAAGGAGACAAGGAACCACACCACATGTCCACTGGAACACCACGCCACAGTCCACAATGGATCTTCGCAGCGGGAAGAAAGTCCCACAAGAAACCGCAGGGACGAGCAACACGACAACCTCGTGATAAATCTCAGTTCACATACTCTATCTCCTAATGAGGAACGCCTTCTAAACAAAGGTCTTGGTTTTGTGGCTACTCAGAAAGGGGATCCTTTTGTGGCTCAGGTGGAATTAGCCAAACTTTTTAGAAAAGTAAGGTTGCATTACTTTTTCTCCAAACCAGGAAGCATTGTAACACCAATTGAGGTCAAGAACACCGGTCTTAAGAAGCCATCTACATTCAATCCACCCAGTGTAGGCCTACCTCCAAAGGTTCTGACATTCGAAGCAGCCGTAGAGAATGACATAAAACATCTCTACCAAACTGACAATAGGCCCTTTATCAATCTCTCAAGAGATGAACAATCGGCGTTACGTTCATTAACATCCAATTAACACATAATCATCAAGCCAGCCGATAAAGGCGGGGCAATTGTTATTCTGGACAACGAGACATACAGAAATGAATGTCTGAGACACTTGAGCGATCGGAGATCTTACCTCCCACTGAAAGAAGATCCTACGGACAAACTAAAGACCAAAATAGGTAATCTAGTGGAAGAAGCAACCACTGAGGGTTGGATCACACCGCAAGAGGGGCAATACCTTCTCACAAATCATCCCACCATACCTTATTTCTATTGCCTTCCCAAAATTCATAAACCTCAGACACCTCCACCTGGAAGGCCCATTATTTCAGGCATAGGCTCTGTATTGGAAGCATTGTCGACTTTTTCGACCACTTCCTTAGTCCTATGGTTAAAGCTATGCCCACGTTCCTTCAGGATACGAAGGACGTATTGAGACTCTTTCCGAGCATACAATTTGACACCAATACTGACATCCTTGTGTCTTTTGACGTAGAGTCATTATATACATCGATTCCGCAAACTGAAACACTGGAAGTTGTAGGCAGTTTACTGGAACAAAATGACCACCAGTCCATTACGCCAACGCGGTTCATTATGAATCTAGCAGAAATCGCTATGAAAGAAAACTACTTTCGCTTTGAAGACACTACCTACCTACAGACATCTGGGACCAGTATGGGTAGTGTCTTCGCTCCAAGTCTAGCGAACCTATACGTTCATAATTTTGAACAACAGGAGGTCCTCACACCTGCCAATCCTTATCTATTATCGCTTCACGTCTGGAAGCGATATATAGATGACATTCTGGTGGTATGGCGCGGCACAGAAGAAGATCTTGTGTCCTTTTATGAATGGCTTAACACCAGAAATGTATATCTGAAGTTTACCATCGAATACAGTCGGACGACTTTGGCATTTCTTGATTTGAAGATCCATGCGACTCCCAACGGTCTTGAATCTGAAATCTATCGGAAGCCCATGGCCAGGAATGCACTTTTGAGATATGACAGCTGTCATCCTCGAGCACTAAGAGACAATTTACCATTTGGCCAGTTTCTCAGAGTACAACGAAATTGTTCCAACAAAGAGGCATTTAAGATTCATTCGAGAAACTTGAACAGCAACTCAGTGAAAAAAACTACCCAAAGAAAATCATTTGTCAATCCAAAAAGAGAGCATCTAATAATAATAGGGAATCTCTGCTAGAGATACATCCTCCCAAAGAAAAAACCAACCGCATCACCTTTGTGAATACATTCAATAGCAGATCCAATCAAGTTCAAAGGATCGTAAAAAAACATTGGTCGATCTTGAAAACTGGAGGGGATGACATTCCTTTACCTCTCTTTGCTTTCAAAAGAGGACAAAATCTCAAAGACCAGTTGGTCCATACCCGTCCACGGAACAAAGAACCCAGGCAGGCGGGCACATTGTGGGATCTACCGCCTGTCCAAGGCCACCATCCCTGTGGGGCATGCTCAGTTTGTCCCCAAACTCATAAATCAACCACCGTAGATATAGGGACAGACAGACCGTGGAGACAAACAAGGTTTACCAACTGCAATAGCAGTAACCTGATTTATTTGGTGATGTGTCCTTGCCAACTTCGATACGTCGGCATGACGACCAGAAAAGTAAGGACGAGAATACAAGAGCACAAGAGCACAGTGCGATGCCGCAAACAAGCTACTCGCCTCACTGCACATTTTTTGGAGAAAGGACATGGCCCTGATGATTTCTATTGGACTGTGTTAGAACAACCACAGATTCCGGAACTCTGTCCTGACGCTGGCGGATTTCTGTTTAAAATCGAACAGAAATGGGTATATAGACTGAACAGTGACAAGGAGGGACTCAATGAGCCAATACCGTGGATGTCCCTTTAATTGAATTTACCATCATACACAATGTCCAGCGTTTGGATCTTATAAATGTCCTCTCATTCAGAACTGTATCATACACTGAGAATAGATACCGTGGGTGTCTCTTTAATTCATCATCATATATATTGTCAAGTTCTAACAATTGTGCTTCCACTTATAGTGATGTCCCTATCATGCACACATTGAGAATAGATACCGTGTTTTTTCACTTCTTTACCATACATATCGCTCAGCGCATAGATCCAATAATTGTGCTTTCGCTCATAGTGATGTCTATTTTAGGCACACACTGAGAATAGAGATTGTGGACGGCACTTCAAGGTACTGTTACATCTAATGCTCAGCGCACAGATTTAATACATCTGTATTATACATACACTAAAATCATACATTGTGAAAGTCCCTTCATTTCTCATTGTCCAGCGCAATATGTGCTCACATTGACGGCTGTAATGTGAATACACTGATTAAAATATGCCATTTAAAAAAAAATCTGGAACAGTGTTATTAAAATACACATAACATATGCTTATTAGTTGTAAACATGGTTTAACGATGTGTCAGAAATACAGACTGCGCATTAGCGTTTTCTGTTCAATGAAACTACGGCATCCCGATGCGTGTACTACAACTCCCGACAGGCATAGCATCACGTGATCATTGTCGATCACATGACCCCGTCTTCCGCAATAGCCGCATAAACACAGCGCGAGCTCAACAACCGGTGCCCCCCCCCGGACAGCTCGGAAGACTGTCGGGAGACACCGACGGAAAGGTAAGCCACACACACGAGATTTTTGTGTGTGTCTTGCTCACCTTGCCACCAACATAATTCTAGCTGCATTACTTAATGTGGGCATGTAGTCTTTCCGTACAAACAGCGTAGCGCGAGCATGTTTGTTTGCATCTTGGACGGATTGCTTTTAGCTTGGAAAGGTAAGCCACACACACGAGGCTTTGTGTGTGTCTTGCTCAAATTGCCATTCTAGCCACATTACTTAACGCGGGTTTGTAGCCTTTCCGTATAAACAGCGTAGCGCGAGCATGTTTGCTTGCATCATGGATGGGTTGTCTTCAGCTTGGTTATAACCCTCGTGACATTCTACATTTGCAATAATATCTAGCAGATGATAAATTTCATTTTATAAGCAACCCTAGTCAAAGATCGACTATTGAATCATAAAGAATTGGTTTAAGCAGTGAATGCTCTGAAGCTATTCATGAATCATGAACTTTACCAACTGAGCCATGAATGCCTCTTTCTTTTAAACCCAATTTTGCTACTTTAGAGCGGTGCTCCTCAGACCTGAGCCGCAGCCAGGTGGGGTGAAGCTCCTCAACCATCGTTTATGGGTGAGTTTTACAATGGGATTTATTTCCTAGCATGTGCGACCTTGGCGCGATTATATTCAGGTTTTACTTGATTAAAATATTTTCTAAAGAAAAAACCGTGGGAATATGATAAATCCATGTTCTTTTCTCTTGTTTGTTTTTCCTGTGGATCCAATGTCCTGGATACGGTGCGATAACAGTACATGGTTGAGCATACAACCTGTGATTCTCAGGTGATATCTTTTTAATTAATTTTCACAAAAAGCAGTAGTTTGGAAAGAACAGGTCCTGATGAATGCATTGAAACTTTTTCTTTATATGCAGAAACATGTTGACCACTACTGAGTGCGGTCATTATTTCAAACCTGCACTTGCACTTGTCTTTTAGCCTTAGGGACTGGGAGATACTAATAAATTGCTGATTTCCACCCAGTTCACCTAATTTTATATACCCTCACTATTTCACTCCTATCACTTCACACTGCTTTTTCTCAGTTGCCACCCTAACATTTGAGAAATACTTCCCTTTCACATCCTTTTCGGTTACGGTTACATCTGACTGGCCGTTGTATTTTGTCTCCTGGGCAAGGAGAAACCCAAATGATGCAAAATAGGGCGGTACAGAGTGGCTTCTGATGGGTACTTTTTCCATACGTCCTTGAGCCCTTACATGGCCGACACCACATAGAAATTTGTTGCATGGTGTGTTCCCACGGGTGTTATGTGTACGGTATTTTGTCTTGTGATCCATGGTGAATAACTTCTCTTGACTACTAGGTACAATATTGTGTTTTGATATTGAGTCTGGGGCATGTACCTGGGTAGTCATTAAGCCTGCCCTTGGACCCTCCTTCTAATCTTTGTTGTGTATGTGTCAACAATTCAACCAGAAAGTGTTGGTAGCCATCTTGGGACTCTGTGTCCCCCCCCCCCCAAAAAAAAAGAGAAGAGGGCAGGGTAGGAATACTCCAGCCCCCTCGGCCTCTTGTGAGGTTCTGAAGGCATCGCACCCGCAGAAAAAAGCATTTATTTGATTTTTCAGCAAAAGTCACACAGCTTCACAGCTTCCGCAAAATATTTTTCAAGAAACATGCTTCTGTGATGTATGACCCTGGTTGGGCCAGGTCCAGGGGGCATGAAGAAGTATGAAAGGGAGGGGGGGCACACTGGGGTATTTCCTAGGGCTTTTGTAAGCACTGGGGACCACCACCTCCCTGGGGCACTGCTTTTAATGTATGCTGGGGTGCACATGCAGCATTCCCTCCACCATGGGTACTTCCACCTTCCCAGGGCAAATCTCTATTAATAAATGTGGGCCAGAGCCAATTTACATTAAAGATATGTGGGGGCTCACGTGGCCCCCCTCATCCCTATGGACCACCACCTCCCGGGACTAAACTGAAAAATTAATGCAGGGGTCCTTCACAGCCCCTCACAGCCTTAGGGACCACCACCTCCCCGGGGCTAACTACTACAATGGAGGAGGGCCACACAGCCTCTCTCATGGAGCAAGGGCTGGACCTGGGGACTCACATCCGAGGGCTGGCTTCTGCTACCTCCTGAGTTACTCACCCCTTGGAGGTCGGTGTTTGCTTTTGCTTGGTGGAGCTGACAGCTTCCAACAAGCAAAAGTGAACATAATTACGCTTTCTGCAAGTGGGAGCTGTCAAAGAGCTCCTAATTGCAGAAAGCGGCATTTTCGTCTGTTTACCAGCTCACAAATTGGAAAACATTGCTCCTGCACACAGGAAGCTGCATTTCCAGCAGCTCCCTATGTGCGAGAACAATGCCAGCTCCCCGCGGAGGTGATTAGCCAGCAAGGACCACAGGGAACTTGAGGCTTTCCTTATGGTCCCGAGGCAAAAGAGGAGAAAGAGGGAAAATAAAGGTCAAATACGAGCACAAAGAGGCAGCATAATGGGTAATTAGCAGATACAAGCAGAAAGAGTCAGAATAAAGGTCAGCAATAAGTAGAAAGAGCCCGAATGAAAGTCAGAAATTAGCAGAAAGAGGCAAATAAGAGTTAAAAGTAGGCAAACTAAAGGTCAAAAACGAGCAGAAAATAGCAAAATAGAGGTCAGAAATGAGCATAAAGAGGCAAAATGAAGGTCAGCAACAAGCAGAAAGAGGCAAAATAGAGGTCAGAAATGAGCAGACTACGTGTTTGCAGAGTGGTTTAGAAAGGGGGCATGGCCTTCAATGCGGTCTCAGCAATCCTGCTATTGGGGGCTTAGTGGTGGAAACAATTGGAGTTCTTTGGCTCAAGGACCCTCAGCAGCCAAGGGGACTTCCTCCCCCAACCAGTAGTGCACTAGGAGGCTTGTTTGCAGACTGGTTGCGAAAGGGGATGGGGCCTCAGATGAGGTCTCAGCAATCCCACTGTGGGGGACTTACTTGTGGCAACAATAGGGGGGTCTTGTCCCCAATGACCCTCAGCAGCCAAGGAGAGTTCAACCCCCAACCAGTAGTGTACCATGGGGTGTGTTTGCAGAGTAGTTGAGAAAGAGGGCGGTGTGTCCGATGAGGTCTCAGTAATCTCACTATGGGGGACTTGCTTGTGCAATAACAGTAGTTCTTGGCCCGCATTGACCCACACTAGCCAAGTGGACGTCATCCCCAAACCAATAAAGCGCCAGGAGGCGTATGTGCAGAGTAATTGAGAAAAGGGGGCAGGGCCTCCAATGAGGTCTCAAAAATCCAGCTGTGGGGGGCTTACTTGTGGCAACAATAGGGGTTCTTGAATCTCAATGACCCTCAGCAGCCTAGGGTACTTCATCCCCCAACCAGTAGTGCGCCGGAGGGTCACATGTACAGAGAGGTTAAGAAAGGGGGCGAGACCTTCGATGAGGTCTCAGCAATCTGGCTGTGGGGGACTTACGTGTGGCAACAACAGGGGCTCTTGGCCCACAACAACCCTCACCAGCCAAGGAGAGTTTGTCCCCCAACTAGTAGTGCACCAAGTGGAGCATTTTCAGTTGAGAAAAGACATTTAATTGTATTTTTAATTCACTGGGAAAAAAACGAAGGTTACAAGGGCATTATTATAGTTAGGAAATCCTATTTAAAAAACCTTAGAACTTAACTGAAAAAAAGTTTACAGGTACAGTATAGTAAGAAAATATAGTTTAAAAAAACCTTAGAAAATTACAGAAAAAAACCAAAGATTATAGGGATGTTATAGTTAGGGTCAGATATCACTTGCACAAAACCATAGAAAATCGGAGGTTATAGTTATCTCAGCTAATTACAACTTACGTCCCTGCAATGAACTGCTTTTGACTTCACATATTACATCACTGATGACATGGTCAGTGACATCTCTGATGATGCCACTGATGATGTCTTAAATGTCATCACTGATGACATCATCCAGTGATTGAGAGTGCTTTCTAAAACATTTCTTAGTGTTAAATATATACACCAAGGGACCTCAAAAGTTAAATTAGTTTAGTTTGTGTACTTCTAATGAGTGATTCTATTTTAAAACATATATTATGTTAGTGTCTGTGTAACTGTGTACATCCATGTTTTAGTGGCTATATGTATGGCTATATCGATGAATAAGTGGGTGTATGAGTAGCTGTATGAGTGAGTGAATGGTTGTGTGAGTGCCTGTATGGGTGAGTGAGTGGGTGTGTAAGAGATGTATGGATGAGTTAGTGGGTATTGGAGAGACTTTATAGAAGAGTGAGTGGGTGTGTGAGTTTTTGTATTGGTGAGGAAGTGGCTGTGTCAAGGGCTGTGTGAGTAAGTGAGTGACTGTGTGAATGGCTGTTTGGGTGAGTGGGTGTATAATTGGCTGGTACTGTGAATGACGGTGCATGAGTAGCTGTATGGGTGAGTGAGTGGGTGTGTGAGTGACTATGAGTGTATGAATGGTTGTGTAAGTGGGTGCATGGGTGAGTGAAAGGGTGTGTGAATGGCTGTATGGGTGAGTAAGTGAGTGTGTGAGAGAATCTATGGGAGACTATGTGGTTGTCTCAGTGACTATTAAGGTAACTGAGCACATGTGTTAGCATCTGTATGAGTAAATGTGTGGGTGAATCACTATCTGTATAGGAGATTGAGAGGTTATATGAGTAGCTGTATGAGTGAGTAAGTGGGTGTGTGAGTGGCTCTATGCATGTCAGTGGATGCATGAGTATTTGTATGGGTTTGTGAATGGGTATGTGAATGGCTGTGTGGGTGTGTGAGTGGGTATATGGATGATCTCATCACTGAAATTATCTGGGATGTCATCAGTGATTTCATCAGTGATGTTGACCATGTCAATTGTGATGTAATATGTGCTGTCATAAGCAGAGCATTGCAGGGACATAAGTTACAGTGAGCTGAGGTAACTGTAACTGTTGAACAACTATGGCTGTGTATGAGTAAAACCCAAGCCTAACTATAACATCTCTGTAACCTTTGAATTTTTTCAGTGAATTTAAAACAAAATGTAATTTTATTTCCTAACTTTCATGTTCATTAACCTTTGTTTTTTTCAGTGATGTTTTTAAGTTTTTTTTAAATTTTGTTTTCTAACTGTAACCTATAACCTTTGAGAGTAAGTAAGTGCATGAGTGTACGAGTGTCTCAGTGGGTCTGTGAGTGGCTGTGAGAGTGTCTTCATGTGGATATCACTGAATGTGTGAGTGGGCCTGGGAGTGGCTATATAAGTGTCTTGCTGGGTGTATGAGTGGGTGCATGAGTATCTTAGTGGGTCTGCTATTGGATGCTTGAGTGTCTAAGTCAGTGTTTGAGTGGGTACATTAGTATCTAAGTGCATCTGTCAGTGGGTGTCAGAGTGGGTTTTTGAGTGCCTCCATGAGAGTTTGAGTCAGTCTGTGAACAATTGCAAGAGTGTCTGAGTGGGTCTGTGAGTGGGTGAATGAGCCTCTCAGTGGGTCTGTGAGTGAGAGTATGAGTGTCTGAATGAACCTGTAAGTGGATGTGAGAGTGTCTGAGTAAGGTTCTGTGAGTGGGTGCATGCGTGCCGGAGTGGGTTTGTGACCGGGTATGATAGTGTCTGAGTGCTTCTGTCAGTGGGCACATGAGGGTCTGAGTGAGTCACTGAGTGCATGTGAGAGTATTTCAGTAGGTCTGTGAGTGGGCATGTAAGTGGGTCTGTGAGTATCTGAGTGTGTAAATGGGTGTCTAAGTGTCTATGTGGATGTCTCAGTAGCTGTGTAAGTGACTGAGCCACAAAAGAACTGCAGCTACAACTTAAACTAACAAGACTCCACCGTTTTGCACAAAATATCTACCCAAGTGAAGTACTTTCTACTGGTTTATCACTAAGTGCTACCTTCTTGGGTTAGTGTCCAGTACGTATTTTACACTACAGCTGTGTAATGGAGCAGAAGGAACTGTCACCATTGACCTTGTTCGCATTTTGGCAATGTGATTATTCCTGGTGCATCTTTATCCAGAAATATGTGATAACATAACTCCTCCTATAGAGCAGAAAATAAGACTACAAAGAGGCAAATCCCACCAAACAAGTGGCTTTCTTCATAACTATATGAAGCAAGTGCTTCTTTATTTGGTGGAGATTTCATCATATTCCTCGGCATCAACAATGCCTCACCAAAATAGGCAGGAGGGGGCCACTTGATAAGCTGTCCATAATCCTGGCAAAAGGCAGGTAGACATTGCATACTATTAAGGTGGGCAGGGCCAAATGGTGAAGTTTCCAAATGATTTGTGCATTTGAATACTTGTAGCAATTTAAAAGGAGAACCATGGACTCCACTCTCAACAGGTACGGACAAGGAAGAACACACTAGCCACAGTCACTACAGCTTTCCCCTGAATGATACATTCCCTTCCACAAAACATTTCAGATCATCTTTCAATATGAAATTGCAAAAAAAGAGTTATAATCATTTGTCCTTTTGTGGAAAATTTATTCGTATTGATAAACATTATCTGCGCCATCTTGCCTTTTTTTCCAATGCCACACTTTTGTCGCACACGGCAGCCATTTTACATGCCTTGGTCAGACCCTCTCTCGGCACGCCGCCGATCTCCATCATGGCTCCCCACCCTCGCAGGCATCTCCCCCACGCACTGGTCCCCCCGCTCTCTCTCTCTCTCTCATGCATGGGCCATAAACCCCCTCCATCTGCGCTGCTCTTCCCTGAGAATCACATCCCGTGCCTGCCCGACACCTCCCTTTCATCCTATTCACTATCGCACCCTCTGACGCTCCTCTTCCTCCGTATCCGATTGTCCAGGCCGTTCCCAGGCTATCACCTCGCCCTGTGGATGCAGTTTATGACCCCAACTATAAAGAACCACCTCTCTTCAAAGGAGTTACAGTAGATCAAGGCTCCCACCCCCTGAGATCCGTCACACCACACGCATTCCGGGAATCAGTGGAATGCCCTGCTGTTTCTACCGTTTGATAATGATCCTGTATTGTGATTGGGGAGGGGATTCTCACTGTTAGGGTGTGTGGGAATGGGCCTGAAGCGGAAGATTCCGGGGATGTCTTTCATACTTCAAAGTACCTTTATTGTAATAAAGAATGTCTTCCTGCCATAAATGCGTGTATAAGAGGCCAGGCCTCAGAGATGCAGTTAGAGCACTTCGAGAAGATTCCCTGTTGGTCTGATCTGTTGTGTTCTCCTCCGGAGAAAATAAACCCTTGTTTCCTGCCTTCCAGTCTCCAGCGCCTGCCTCTTTATTGATCAATACTCTGTGGGTTAAGAGGCGACATCGCCGGGCAATACTTAAGGTTATTTTGTTCATTGATTGCGCTCCCGTTTTACAATTGGCGTCCCAAGCGTGGGGCCCATCAGCGACACGTGGATCCAGTGGGAGAGGTCCTGACGACAGAGTGAACGACTGCAACGATCGGGAAAGAGCTCCTGCCCAATAGACCCTCGTCTGGCAGCCGATCATCCGAACTTCACTGGTTCCAAAACTACCTCTCTCGAGTGATCTACGGTCCTGACTGGGAACCATCAGGAGTGCCGCGGCAATATCGGAGATTGGAAGACGATCAGGCGCTGGAGGCGGAAGACGAGAAACAGCCCATGCGGTCCGGGTAAGGTCGTGTAAAAACGACAAATTGCGAAACGATGATGGTTCTTTGAGACATTCGCTGCTTACAAACGAGGAAGAGTACAAATACTCTATCTTCCTTTGTAGACAGTGAAGGGTGGGTAACGCGGACCTTTGTCCCCCTTTGTAATCTGTCGTGCCTATCTTTTCTCCCCACTGTTTGTTTGATTGATTGATTGTCAGGGTAGCTCCCTTTTTGATTGTTGAGTAGCTCCTTTTTGAGATATTCACTGTTTGCAAACAACGTAGGATAGCAATATTCTGTCTAGTCTTTGCAGATAGTGAAGGATAGGTAGTGCGGACCTTTGTTCCCCTTTGTAATCTGTCATGCCTATCTTCTCCCCACTGATTGGTAATTGGTTCCACCCGGACCGTTTATTAGAGGTACATCATCCGGCTCCACCGGAGGGCACCCCTAATAAAAAGGACATATATAAAATACGGATTAGTCGTTGTATCTTTTTAGCTAACTATGTCATAAAAATCACTAGAAAAGGAAAGAAAAGAAATCGAGTAAAATCAGTAGGCCACTGATAGGATCTTTTTGACCCTGCTAAAATGGAAACACTAGGAAATAGCCCTTCGCGAGAAACATGAAACTAGGGGGAGGAGCCAAGCTTGCAGTCGAGATGGTCACGAGGTAGCTCGGCTCCGCCGCCCTCGCTGTCTTAAACATGTCTGTCCTACCGCCCACCCCGCCCAATAACAACAAACCCTATACAAATAAAAGTCTGCTGATACTCGGTGTTGCCAGAGTGGGCTAGATCACGCGCAATGGAGCTGTATTTTTCCCTGGTTACACAGTAACATTCTTTTGCTAATTTTCCAGATTATAAATATATATACAACACTCCAACAGAGTAGTATGTCAAAATGCTTTATTAAACAAAAAACAAATATTTACATGACAGCCTGCTGCAACATCAATCCCAATGCATTCACCGTCTGCTTGACGCTGTCCCTGTCCCTCCTTCCTTAGAGTAGCAGCATTGGGCTACTTTGGGCTACTTTTTAGTTGGCTTTGGGCTATAGAAAGCCTACAAAATCCATCAGCTGGCGATGTGGCATCGGTGGAGGCCTGGGATGGAGGGAGGAAGCTGGCCGAGGAAGTCGTTGTGCGGATAGCCCGGAGACAACCCAACGTGCAGAGGCACGCCCCCAAATCACCCAGATGTAGTGTCCAACCAGTTGTGGGCAGGGGATGCTTACTGGCGGCTCCCCCCTTTTTTTTTGTTGCCGGGTCCGGCCATCCTATAATGCTGCACCAAAAGACGGCGTGGGGTGCCCTGGGAGGGAGGCAACGCGAACGGGCCTCCCCCACCTCCCCAGGGGGAGGCTCCGCAGCTGCAGCAGGCCGACCCTTAGCGTTTCACTCGCCGATGAGCTGCAGCGGGGCGACCCTAAGCATTTCGCTCGCCAGTCAGCTGCAGCGGGACAGCCATTAGCGTTTCACCTGCCGGACAGCTGCACCAGGATGCCATTGTGGATGGCCGGGGGACCCGCTCCTGTGGCCGGGGTGAAGAGCGGCTGCTGCGGAACGCTCAAAATGGCGGCCGACCCCCCGAGTTTGGGCCCGGTCCACTTGAACGGCTCTGGACTACCCTGGAACTCGAATGCTTGCCTGTTCGAGCATGAGCCACACTCTTGAAGACATTGTCCAAGCTCTGAAGATCCCCCGGGAGTCATGGACATTCAACCCCCGCAGGCTTCCGGTGGGGGCGACCGCCACTGTTGCTCGATCATCCTCCATTGATGTGCCCCCTGCTCCGGACACCTGCAGCCTTATCCCCATCTGGTGCTGCGAGAAAGGCTGATCCAGTGCATCGGCGGTGGGATACGCCTACTGTCCCGCTCTCCGAAGTGGCCACGACGTTGCCGCGAGATGGTGGTGCTCCCATACTGACGCCAGCTTTTGTCTGATTTTCCAAGGAACACTGTAGACTACCAACTCGATCAGTTCCGGTGGAACCTCAGAGTGACCTGGTAGGGAAGATTTTTGCCTTTCCCCGCCTTTGAGTAACGGTCCATGCTGCCTGTCCTTTCTGTTGGTGTTGACAAACTTTTTGAACTGCCGAAAGGGGTTCTGGTCCGGCCGCAGGTTGTTAGAAGGATTTGAACTAAAACTTTTGACCTGCCAGGCCTCGGCCAAAATGGTGCCAATTTAGGTGGGACCTGCAAATCCTTACAGTGCTCTGGCTGCTTAGCCTTGATGATACGGGATATGTACTTGGTCTTTGGGCACATATCGGGCGGGGAAGGATACTGACTGAGCATGCAGACAGCCCTGTTGATGTTTGTTTTGATCGATTATTGATTAGTGTATTATCGTAGCTTCAAAGCAGTGTTGCTCGTGGTACTCGCCCACGGTGTGCATCTGAATGATTTTTATCGTAACTGATCCTGTTATACTTTCGATTATTAAATTAACATTCACTGATCCTGCAACTATTAGACACAATCAGCTTTGCAATTAATGGCTCGACTGTTACGTATTTTTTTATATACTACAGCGCAATGTCCCCTTACCTTATACGTTTCTAACCTGCTCCGTGGCCGGCCTATATGGTTGTAGACCCATATTTGTATGTTGACGTTTTTTCACAATAAAGGTAAAAGTACAGATAATACAGACTCCTTGCATGAATATTAGGATTGATTGAGATATTTTTATCCACCATGCCTGTCTTTCTTAACCACTTGGATGCTAGGCGTTTTCCCCCCCAGTGCTGGAAAATGCCATTTTAGTGGCACCATGACGAGCTCAGCTCGTCATCAGCACACGACACCCGTGGGTGATGACGAGCTGAGCTCGTCATCAGCATCGAAGGGGTTAAGGTTATGAGAGAATGGTTGCTTTAACTTGAACTGATTGTCGAATATGAGGTATGGTATTCTGTCCCATAATGTACGACTAATCGAGGAACACACGCACGGGGAAGAAAACTCGAATTTAAAAGGCAAGTAAAAGCGAGGCAACTTGCTCCTAAACTTCACTGAAGAGCATGTCATGTAGTCTGACCTTAGGCATGATACGTACTATTGAAAACTCAAAAACCCTCAGTGAAACCTGCCGCCCCCTATAGTTTCCATGCTCCACGGATAGGGACGGCCCCATACCGGTGTAGACCATATCTTTTCTTCAAAGGAAAACATGAACCCGTCACCTCCATCACCTTATACTGAGTACTTCTAGCTTTTGACCCTTTCCTACACGCGGTCTGCAATACCACACTCGAGCGACCTATGCAGTGAACCGCCGATAAGTCGGGTACGTGGAAAGTAAAAGGTTTTTGTATTCATGCACGCTAAATGTACTTTGAATGCTGCCCTCCCCCCCTCTTTTTTCCTTCCTTCCTCTCCAGGCTACAAACGGAATTCTCGACCCAAGAACAAAAGAAGACCTACGCACCGTGTTCCGCACAACAGGAGGACTAGTACAATTGGGTGGTATGCTGAGTGCAGAGACTATCTCTGGTAGCGAAGAGCGATTCGTATGATATGGATGCGTACGTGGCATGATTTGTACAGTATGAATGCGTAGGTGGCATAACTTGTGCAGTATGAAGATGCATGTATCATGATCCGTGTAGTAAGTACGTCTGCATTATGTATGCTTAGGTTGATCCGGGAATGTTTTTGTGTGACAAGAATACCGACTGAGCGGCCCGTGGGAGGAAGAAAACAGGCCTGGACGCCGTACTTGTATATGACAAATAAATAGACACGTAGGAGGATAGCTTACCACAGGGTCCTAGAGGGTACACTGGCGCGCCATTTTTTTGTTTTTTAAATACCCATCACGTGCATGTCTTAGAGGTAAACAAAGGACTATTACATAGTTGCCATCTTGTAATGTTTTTTTGGAACAATGTTATCGCGCCCTGAATGGGCAATTGCCGTCCAATTACATACATATCTGGTTATAGACATATGTTGGTCTCCTTACAATATACCTGTGGCTATATTTCGACAACCTAGTTATTATACGCATTTGATAATCAAATGCGAAATATGTAAGCTGTCAAAGCATTTTAAACAGATTCCTTACATAATGTCCTAATTGGACTATTTTCCCAAGTCGTGCCACTTTCGCCAACCCCGCAATGATATGTTCAATTTATATTGCCCTGGATGGGCTGTAACTTACAATCATTACAAGTCATCATACATTATCAAATTAAGATGCAACTATTCCATTGCCTGACATTTCGCCCTGAATGGGCTTCCCTGTCCTGATCACCTCCCTTAGACATCTTTGTCCTTCATATAAACCCACTGTGCAAAATCATAATAACTATAACAAACCAAATTATAAAATTCATTAAAACACGAGGTCTATTTGTCAATTTCATAACAAGCTCTTAGGATCTGTTCTTTCACAACTTTCTCTCATCTTGAAGCAGGGAGCCCCCTACCCCAGATATACTGTCATCTCTTCATGGCTATTCAGGCCCCCCGGTACCTTTGTTCCAACATATATTATGTGTCTGGATTCCAGCCTTCTTAGTTTTTGTAATCTGTCACCTACTCTAGGGCTCGCTTGTACATGATCCAACCCAAAGTAGGATATTAGGTCACTGTTGCTCTTGTGGTGTTGCTTAAAGTTCCCTGGCTACAGGGTAAGAGGGCTCACAATTTGTAATTGCCCTGAGATGCTCTAAGATATAAGATACGCATTTTCATGGGGTTTACAGTACTGCCGATATATCGTAGTCCGCATGGACACATGAGACAGTATACTATAAAGGGGGTCGAGCAGGTCAGGAATACCTTGATTTTCCGCATCTGTCCCCTGACTTCATAAAATAGTACTTTTTTGCTATGCTTGCACGCCTTGCACCGGCCACATGGGTAGAATCCTGGTTTATGTTCCCCAAAAGGTCGGTCTACTGGGCGAGCTAAGTAGCTTTTAGTCAGAGTATTCCGTAGTGCTCTAGCCCTTCTATATGTTATCATTGGCTGGTTGGGAATATCCATCCCTTAACTGGATCTGTAGTTAAAAGTTTCCAGTTTTTTCTCAGTGTTTGTCTTAGCCCACCAGCCCCTTCGGAAAAGGTGGTAATACATCTGAACTTCCCCTCCTTTTCAGTATCTTTCACTTTCTCTCTTAACATCTCTGTTCATGACACGTTCTTAACTTTCTTCTGGGCTTCTTCTAGACACCTGGAACTGTAGCCACGAACCTTAAATCTTTCTACGCTCGCTCTCGCATTTGTGATGTAATCATCCTCCGATGTACAGTTCCTTTTTGTACGGAGTAATTCTCCATAAGGAATGCTATAGATTAACTTTGGTGGGTGGCTGCTGCTGGAATGTAGTATGGAATTCCCTGCCGTGGGTTTTCTGAATAGCTGTGTATGTATTCGCCCCTGTTCGATTCTGATCTCAAGATCAAGGAAGTTTACTTTATTGTCAATCAGTTCCGCCGTAAAATGTAAACTATGTTTGTTGGTATTCAGTTTATCAATGTACTCCTCAGCCTTACTCTTAGATCCCCGCCATACAATCAACAAGTCACCTATATAACGGTACCAGACTAGTATATGTTGGGTCCATTCTGTATATATTGCATTCCATGCCACACTTTCTTCCCACCACCCCACAAATATATTAGCGAAGCTTGGAGAATAACTAGTGCCCATGGCTACCCCGACTAACTGTCGGTAATGCTGGTCCTCATATAGAAAAATGTTATTTCTCAGGCTGAAATTTAGAAATTCCAAGAGCATTACATTATGATCTGTGAAACTAGCTTCCCTGGTTGCCAAAATATCATTCACCGCATGCATGCCATCCTCGTGGCCTATGCTCCTGTAAAGGCTGGTAATGTCCATCACTATAAGTAGATCTCCCTCTCTTAGTGTGAGCTGTTCTAACTTGCCCAGCAGATCTTTGGTGTCTTTTATATAACTTCGCAAATTTTTCACATGATCAATTAAAAAATAATCAATGTACACTGATAAATGTTCCAACAGGCTACCCTGTGCACTTACAATTGGTCGTCCCGGTGGTTTCAATCTGTCCTTGTGCACCTTAGGTAGGTGGTAGAAACACGGTATGGTGGGGTTCAGACTTCGCAGGTAAAGATATTCCTCTGTTTCAATTATTCCTTTACCATACCATTTTTTTAGCATTTCATGACATTCCATGATACTATTTTGATATTCCTTTCTTCCCACCTTTTGGTAGCACTTTACATCTTGCGGTTGCCTCATAGCCTCCGCATTGTAATCCTCATAAGTTTGTAGGACTATGTTCCCGCCTTTATCCGAAGGCTTCAGGACCAGTTTCTTATCCTCTTGTAAGTTTTTTATAGCCTCCCAGTGTCCGAGTGTTAGGTTCTTTTGTTTGTTCGTGTGCCCTCTTTGCTCCAGTTTCCTTAATTCCTTCGAGACTGATTCCATGAAGAGATCTATATTATCATTGGGCATCTGAGGTACGAATGTCGATGCTGGTTTGAAATTTGTTTCTCCACCTCTCTGTATTATATCCAATTGGGATAGATTATCCGGTTGGCTCGCCCCCTCCAATCTTAATTCTTGCATCACTTCCAGGGTCGGTAAATCTTTCACTCTGATTGATTGTATTCCTTGTTTCTCTGATGCTTTCATCATTTTCTTGGGGCGGAGCTTGTAAAATTTATGAAGTTTTAGTTTTCTAGAGAACTTGTATAAGTCTATCTTGGTTTGCATGTATTCCAATTGTTTTGAGGGACAAAAGGAGAGTCCCAGTTTTAAAACGTGTTCCTCATCTTCCGTTAGAACATGTTGACTCAGGTTCATGATAGTCAAATTGTTTTCTTGACTTACATCCCCTATTGCCGTTTCTTGTTGTACTTGGTACTGCGCGTTGTCGGTGGGGAGTAGTTGCTTTTTCCTCCTCCACTCGCCCCCCTCCGCGTGGGGCGTTTCTTTGTAGGTCTGGGTGTTTTCCTCTGCCTCCTTGATGTCGCAAATCCCTTATTATTTAAAACTCGTCGTGAAAAGGGAGTGTGCGTATTTCCGCATTACCCGCAGCTCCTTGGTCTCTCCTTGCCTCTTTGTTCTCAGAAACTTCTGACTCCGTAGTGTCACCCGACTCGTCCACTCTTACTGCGGCCACTTTATTGGCCTTTGATGTTAAGGCTTTGACTTGTGCATCGTATCGTTTGGCGAATGTTAATACACGCCCTGCCTCATAGTCTCTTTCATCACGTTCAAACTTTTCTTGTTTACGTTTCCTTATTTTATCTTCATATGATTTTAATCTCTTCATCATATTGCTTTTCAAGTCGTCCAGCTTCTTCTTCTCTTCGCCCATACTTTTTTATCTCCTTCTCCAATTCCATTATTTCATTCTGTACTTTTCCATGGTCACTCCATGCGAATTTAATCAACAATTTCAGGAGCCCCTGACAGAAATCCGCTGTGTACTCTGACCATTCCTCCAGTAACTGTGGGTCTGGATTTTCGTAAGCTGGGACCGTGTAAATTCGTAATCCCCTTGACACCCTTTTTACTTCCACATAATTTTGTAAGGAAGTGGCTTCCCACCACTTCCTGACTTCACGTTCAAATAGTCTTTCTAATTTCAATAGTTGTGCTGTAACTGTAGATCCTTTTGTTTCTTCTTGTTTTTTCTTATTTACCCCGTTTGTTTGTGGGTGTTTTTTTAATGCATTTTCTGCCGCCTCCTGGCGGTCTGTATCACTATACATGGCGCCACTGTAGTTATAATATCAATCTTCTTCTGGAGTATGGCGTGTCCCTCTCGCCTTTCCTCCTCCTCTCACTACTCCCTCGTGTGCCTCTAGCGTTTCCGACTTCTGGTTTCGGGCTCTTTGACAAGTCCGTTGATACCTGTTCCCAACGCTAGCATTGGCGGTGCGCGGCGTTATGAATTCCTGCTTCCTTGTGTCGCCAAGTCGCGCACTCGAACACGGGTACTTGTATGCGGGGGGCGTCACCCCGCTCTTATCAAAGCTTTTCTCTCCCTCACCTTTGAAGAAGACACAGCACTTGCGGGAGGAGGATTCAGATTCTTTATTACAACCCTCAGAGAACCAGACGCGTTTCGGCTACTGCCTTTGTCGATGGTACACTGGCGCGCCATTTTTTTGTTTTTTAAATACCCATCACGTGCATGTCTTAGAGGTAAACAAAGGACTATTACATAGTTGCCATCTTGTAATGGTAATGCGGACTACGATATATCGGCAGTACTGTAAACCCCAGGAAAATGCGTATCTTAGAGCATCTCAGGGCAATTACAAATTGTGATCCCTCTTACCCTGTAGCCAGGCACTTTAAGCAACACCACAAGAGCAACAGTGACCTAATATCCTACTTTGGGTTGGATCATGTACAAGCGAGCCCTAGAGGAGGTGACAGATTACAAAAACTAAGAAGGCTGGAATCCAGACACATAATAGATGTTGGAACAAAGGTACCGGGGGGCCTGAATAGCCATGAAAAGATGACAGTACATCTGGGGTAGGGGGCTCCCTGCTTCAAGATGAGAGAAAGTTATGAAAGAACAGATCCTAAGAGCTTGTTATGAAATTGACAAATAGACCTTGTCTTTTAATGAATTTTATAATTTGGTTTGTTATAGTTATTATGATTTTGCACAGTGGGTTTATATGAAGGACAAAGATGTCTAAGGGAGGTGATTAGGACAGGGAAGCCCATTCAGGGCGAAATGTCAGGCAATGGAATAGTTGCATCTTAATTTGATAATGTATGATGACTTGTAATGATTGTAAGTTACAGCCCATCCAGGGCAATATAAATTGAACTCATCATTGCGGGGTTGGCGAAAGTGGCACGACTTGGGAAAATAGTCCAATTAGGACATTATGTAAGGAATCTGTTTAAAAGGCTTCGACAGCTTACATATTTCGCATTTGATTATCAAATGCGTATAATAACTAGGTTGTCGAAATATAGCCACAGGTATATTGTAAGGAGACCAACATATGTCTATAACCAGATATGTACGTAATTGGACGGCAATTGCCCATTCAGGGCGAGATAACACTGTTCCAAAAAACCATTACAAGATGGCAACTAGGTAATAGTCCTTTGTTTACCTCTAAGACATGCACGTGAAGGGTATTTAAAAAACAAAAAAATGGCGCGCCAGTGTACCATCAACAAAGGCAGTAGCCGAAACGCGTCTGGTTCTCTGAGGGTTGTAATAAAGAATCTGAACCCTCCTCCCGCGAGTGCTGTGTCTTCTTCAAAGGTGAGGGAGAGAAAAGCTTTGATAAACATATATATATATAGATATATATATATATATATATATATATATATATATATATATATATATATATATATATATATATATATATATATATATATATATATATATATATATATATATATATATATATATATATATATCCAAGAAATCCACGCTTGATCTCTACAGGGTGAGGCGTCTCCCCACTCCTCAGAAAGACGCAGACACGGTCAAATTATGTGCAA
Organism: Lissotriton vulgaris; assembly: GCF_964263255.1. NCBI lineage: Eukaryota > Metazoa > Chordata > Amphibia > Caudata > Salamandridae > Lissotriton > Lissotriton vulgaris. Next base: position 681,288 of record NW_028250251.1, read on the forward strand.
ATCAGTTTATTTCGAGCAAGCACATCGCATGACGTTTCGGCTCCGAGGAGCCTTGTTCACATGACAGTGTCAATCATCATGAGCCGTTCTTTTAAAGAGACAGCCACTCGTTGAAAAAAAGTTTTTGATAACATGCTCTGTTTAAAAATAGACATGGAAGAAATGTTTTCCGCTTTGACTAGCATTTAAAAATATCACACTTATATATTGGATGGCAAATCAGAAGCACAATTGATTTATGATATAAAGGTAAAATACTCTTTGGTCTGCAATGGGTAAAATTATCTGAGCTTGATTGTCATGGGTTAAATACAAAAATATAAATCACTCTGTAATAGAAAATTGCCTCATGAAACATGTATATACAAAAATAGAATAAATACTATTATTATACATTTGTATTTTTACATTTTTACATATTTACATTATTTACATTAAAGTGCTTGTGCTTCAGTACTTGAATGCCTGATTGAAATTTCTGCATTTATGCAAAAAATAAGACCCTTGTGATAACTATCTGTAGATAAATTACAACATTGGTAGTGCAAATTAAAGCATGTTTGTAATGTAAATGTAAATATATTTTCATCCTGAGACGCTTCATTCAATGTGCTCTTCGCAACCCACAAGAAAATCATTTGTTAGCTATATAATCATTTTCCAGTTGTTATACATTTATTTACTTCCATGTCTATGATAAAGTGAAAAATAGTGCAAAACATGTCAAAACAAGTTAATATGGATCAAATCAGCTTATCAGGAATAAGGACCTGTTAGCTGGACCATTAACATTCTTACATATGTAGTAAATATTTTATTTTTATATTTTCTTATTTGCTTTTTTTATACCTGTTTTTTTACTTTTTTTCTTTTTCTTTGTTTTCTCTCTGTTTAATAGCAGCTACAGTTTAATTCTACAGTACCTGAATGGTTGATAAAGGAAACTAGTTGTTATCCTATAGATACATTTATGGTTGACCTCTGTCCCAGCCCAGATTTGCCATGTTGTTATAGGAGATTAGCGTAGTATACCAGGTATCAGTATAATTATTCAATTACAGTAAACATGTATACAAGTCTTCAGTAATGTTCAATCCTATTGGGGCCTTGGTGTTTAACATGAGGATATATTTAGTTTCGAGTTTTCTCAATCTGGCTTCTCTGTCGCCTCCCCGTCTATTTGTATTTACACTATCTATTACAAAGTACGTCAATGTTTTGTTGTTGCTCTGGTGTACTTCTCGATAGTGGCGGGCAACAGGATAGGTGTTATCCCCGTTTGAGATCGCCCTAAGATGCTGGAGAATTCGTTGATGTACAGGGAGTTTTGTACTTCCTACGTACATCAACGGGCAAGGGCATTGTAGGACGTATACCGCATGGTCGGTTTTACAAGTCAATACCTGTGATATTGGGTGTACTGTATCACTAAAACCATCTTTATAGCTTTTGGTATTGACACCATGGGTACAGGCTTTGCATGTTTTACATTTATAAAAGCCTTTGCCTGTCTGCCACCAGCTGCTGCCTCCGATTGGTTCGGGATTAGTGTCTATAATTTGATCCCTCAGGGATGGAGCCCTACTATAGGTGAGAGAGACCCTAGTAGGTACGTCTTTGCCTATAATAGGATCTTTTGTAACCAGTGGCCAATGTTTATTGACAATCCTATAGATCTCCTTTGATTGCCTGCTGAATCCTGTAATTATTCTGAACTCACTTTTGTTTAGATCAGTTTGATCTTGTCTTTTTTGGTAATTGCCTGTTAGCAACTCATCCCTGGATAATAAGTCAGATTTAGCAATAGCTTTGTCAATGATCTCAGCTGAATATCCTCTGTCTAAAAATCTATTTTTACTTTCTTGTTGTGCCAACTTCAACTCAACAGGATCACTGCACCCTCTTTTCATCCTTAGCATCTCCCCATAGGGGATGCTTGCTACGAGGTGCCTAGGATGGCCACTCGCAGCAGGTAGACTGCTGTTTCCAGCAGTTTTTTTTCGGAATATCTTAGTGTGCAGTTTGTTGCCTTTTGTATATACCTCAGTATCTAAAAAGGTAACTTCATTTTGACTGAGTGTTGCAGTGAACCTAAGATTTAGTTCATTTACATTAATTTCAGTGATGAATTTTTCAGCAGACTCCTTGTTACCCCGCCAAATAATAAACAAATCATCAATGAAATGAAACCAAACAATAATGTTGTCCCTCATTTCATTCAGGTAAGTGGTTCCGAGGACCAGCTCCTCCCAAGCTCCCATGTGCAAACATGCGAAACTTGGGGAGAAGCTGGCCCCCATTGCCACCCCCTGTATTTGACGATAAATCAACTGGTTGAACATAAAAATGTTATTCGACAAACAAAAATCCAACATGTCCAACAACATAGCATTGTGGGCTTCACACCCTTCAGACCTCCTAGAGAGGAAGTATATATATCTTTTTTTTTTCTTCAGAATGACGGAAGCCACTTGTAGCTACAGCTAGGATTCTGGGAGATAGAAATTCCTCCGATTTTTCATTGACAATTACTTTGTGACCGTTTACAGGCCTATTCTGGTATTCCTGTTTTCTACATTTACTGAAAATGCAAGTTTTGTGGTAATTTGTTAAGGGGCTGCAATGGGGGCGGGTGATCCCAAAACATGTTTTTTCCCAATCCATTTTCCATAGACTTTTTAAATAGACTTAGCGAAAATGGCCAGACAGATTTTCTTCAACATTGGCCAGAACATAGATTATGGTGGGGAAATAGTCCTTTTGTTAGTTTTTCAAAATAGTTTTGTTTTTAAGTTATATATGACAAAAGCTTCGGGATTATTTGGGCCACAGAATACTGTGATACTTTTGCAATATACGTTGGTACATGGTAATGCCAAAGTAGTATATGATTGGCTAATTTAAACCCTGACAAAAGTGAAAGGCAGCCTTATTGTTTACATCACACTTTGGCTGTGTTCTGTGTTTGTGGGATATTATTAATAGGTTATTTTACACTCGCAACACATGAGACACTTAGGGCGATATTCACATGGACTTATCTTGTTTTATCCCCACCTTAACACATCAAAAGTGGAGATAGATTTAACATCCCATTCACAAGCTGGTGCAAACTGCAGACATCACCAGTATTCCCGCGATAACTGCCCCAAAATGTATCTCCACGGTGAACACCACCAACTAACCCTAATGAGATGCAGTGTAGGCGTTCCCGTGCAAAAACACACAAAAAAAACACAACACCACTTTCACAACGTACTGCCAGATCCACGAAGCGAGTCAAAACCATGCGATAAACCGCGATAGCAGCAGGTATTTAACACCTGCCTCCTGCAGGTGTAAAACCACACGACTACCTGCAGTAGGCAACAGAGCCCCGCACACAGCCACACCCAAAGAACAAACAACACTTGGTGTTGCCATTCAGATCAGTCCAGGGCCTCTTGTGGTCTTCCATTGTCCTCCTCTGCCATGCAACAGCATTGGAGTGCAATCTTTGCCTCTTTGTTGCCAATGACACGTTGAATGTGACGTACAGGTGGTGGTGGTGTTCTGGCTCATCCGTGGCGATAATCGGGTTTTCCTGGCGACTGTACCTCGTCTTCCTTTTCCTCTTCTCATTGGTCTTCCACGGGCCCTGTATTCCTGGATGTTCCTCCGTGGGTATTGTGGGTTTCATCCGTGGTACTTCGCAGTTGATGTTGTTTTTAGTGGCATTGTCTGTATTCTGTTCTTGTGCTTTTTCCCGCATTACGTGTGGGCATTGCAGACGTCTCGCTGGTTGTCACTGTTTTCTTAGCGCGTTTGGGCACATTGTGTCTTTTTACGCCTTGGGGTTTGTATTTTTTATATCCATCGCAGTGGTTGTATCGCAGACATAGGCTGCGTTTTCGGTGGACTATCGCATGGTACCGCTGTGTTGTGATTTCCATGTTGACACTGGGTTATTTTCCCGCGATAGGCTGCGATGTGTAAAGTTGTGTTAACATTTTTGGGAGATGTTTAGCACAGGTTCTTGTCATATACTCCTTAATGTGTTAATAGCTTAGGAGGAGCCTTTTGAAATTATAGAACTGGACTACGTTGATGTGGAGAAGTGTGGCTCAATGGTTAGAGCGGCAGACCTTGATGCAGAGCGCTGGTCAGGGACCAGGGTTTGTTTCCCGCCTCGGCGGGATCGGGCTTAAATTCCTCTGACTGGATATTCTCGCCTCAGTGCCGAATCTAAGCATGGGCCCCACGCTGCAACTCTGGGCAATAGCTTGCTTAGTCTCCACAACGGCCCCCAATACACAAGGGATGCCTGGTTTCACCATGGGATGCCCAGGAGTGGACACCTCACAAGGAAAAGCCAGGAGGGGTTCCCTTGTGGTAGGAGTACAAGCGCCGGGATGCTTACGGGTTACTGTTCGCGCTATACAAATACAACACATCTGTGCATTTCTTTTTGGTGGCTTTTATACATGCATTAACATAGAACATCTCCAAATTAGTGTGCGTTTGCTGAGAACAAAGCTCGGAACCCCAGGGAAGTAATTGCCTCTTTGTGTTTGCAAAACACGCCCTGCGAGATGTCTCGAGATACTTTCTGCACAGAAGATGCCAAAAAGAAACGCACGGAGCACTTGTTCACGAGCGTGCCCAGAAAACTGCATCATTATACAGTGCCAGGTGTCCCTGCCATCGTCACAGCTGTCTCGTTGTATTCAAAAGAAGAACAGACGTTCTTGCTTGCCAGATAAATTACATGTCGAATAATTATTTTTAGGTGTGGTTAGCTTAGCGAGCTACATTGACCCCTCTCCTAGTTCTCCAGTACAGATGCGTCTTTGGCAAATGCAGATACGGTGAAAATGCTAATTTCCAGATCTTCTTGACTATTGGGCAAATGATACCAGATTGTCAACAGTGACGAGTGAAATACAGACTGTCCTGCGCGCGTACCTGCGTGTGTTTTAATTCACATGGTGTTTTAAACTAAATGAAAGCAATAAAAAAGAAGGTATTGGTATACAGTAAGGTGTACACACCCATCACACACATAGCAGGCCACTTATTCTACGAAACTTTTTTACGGGGAAAGGTAATTAAATTGCAAGAGGCTTGCCTTTTCCATGCCATCGGTTTTTTGATCATGCACATCTGTCCGTGTTCCAACATGTAAACGTATCTTTTGTGTGAGACAGTAGCTGTGCCCTGATCATCGCAAATACTACAGAGCGCGCGTTTATCTCTAGTGCAACCCTTTAGCAGCAAGCGCTTAGCTCGCTGAGCTATCTTATTAGCACAGAGACAATGGTCGACCACTTTGTGTGTAACTAACAGTACACATATTCAAGTCTCAGCAGTGAGGAGGCTGCTATTTGTTTACATTGTCCAGTCCATTAAACGCTCATCGCTGACATCTGCTTTGTTCTGCTGCTGTGGAGTTCGAATTCTGAAATTCTTTAACTTTCAGCAGGGACTGGGCTATAAGGCAGTCAGGCAGTGCTGGACAGACTACTCTGACAGGTCATGGTGCGAGTCCGTTTTTGTGGGGAACTTTGTGGGCTCGTTTTATGGTCTGCTGTGTCAGTTTCTGCTGATTTCCTTGATATTAACATACGCACTACCTTGAGCAAGCTCAAATCCATGCAGTCTAGCATAAATTGTAAAATGCTTATAGTACGTGTCTTTAGAAGTTCAGAACTGCCACGATTTGCAAACATAGACCATTTATTAATGTATCTAATTAACTAATGGCGGACATTTTCATTTTGCTGTGTAGGCTCTATTTTCTGTCCCAGTCTGACCCAGGATTTTTGGGCCTGATACACAAAAGTAATCTGAGGCAAAATCCTAACTTTACGACTTTCGGTATTCACGAAGGGCATTTAGGGGGCATATGTATAAAATGATTTTTTATTTGCAAACGCTGCGATTCGCAAAAAAGCAGCGTTTGCGAATAAAAAATCGCAAAACACGATGTATGAAACATTTTCTCATCGCATTTTGAATCGCTAATTTTGCGATTCTCAATTTTGTGTGTGCATTTATGGAATCGCAAATTGCGATTCCTTAAATGCTATGTAACAAGTACCCAAGTTGTGCGATTTTTCCTTAAGAAATTGCAAATTACCACCAACTTCAAGTTGGTGGTAATTTGCGATTTCTTTAAAAAATGCACATTTTGGCATTTTTCACGGTACGTGTGGCGCACATACATGAGCACACATGCTCATTTCAGGGGTGCATCAGGGTGTCCTTATGACACCCTTGCGCCCTTGAAATTATTCTCAATTTTTGATTCTCAAATTGCGAATCGCAAATTGAGAATGACTTCCCATTCATTCCTATGGGTCTCCTGGCCCATAGGAATGAATGGGAAGGCATTCCTTATTTGGGATTTCGCAATTTGCTAATCGCAATTAAGGAATACCAAGAAATCGCAAATTATTTGCGATTTTTTAAATACATCCCATTTTGCGATTTTCAAATAGTGATTTTCAAAAATCACTATTTGCAAAAACGGATTTTGATGCATATGCCCCTAGGAGTAGTAAAGTTAGGATTCCTAACTTTACTACTCCTAGATGCCATTTGTGAATCGGGCCCTTTGTCATTCCAAGGTTGCTTAAACGAGTCTCCTGAGATAGAGTATGAGTGATACCTATTGTTTACAGTGCTAGCAAATAGCAAAGGTACGGGAATAGCGGTCATTTTCTGCATCAACTTCAATGTTATTTAGCAAACGGTTAAATATACCATAAAATCAATTGAAATGATAAACCTAAATGTAAATTATACTCATGGAAAACTGCGAGTGCTAAAAATACGTAATCTAAAATAAATACAAACCCCCCTATTTTCCACATTCAATTATTAACATAGACTAAAAATTGAACTTTTTCGTAGCAGCTTTCATTTGATTATCACAGTAAATAAAAACCTAAAAGTTTCCCGTGACGGGTAATAATATTTTTAAACATCAGCGCCGCTTTCCCTCACGCAGGACAGTTAAACAGGAAGTACATATCACTATTGGAAACTAAACCACAGAACCGGCGGAAATATGTCAAAGAGAAGAGACTTTTTCCAAATACAGGAAGACAGACACACAACTAAAGGCTTAATATAGTAGTTGTAAAAAAAACATACATCTCAATACACTGTGCCCAGCATAACTGTTCAACACCAATACAGTTCTTTTATTATTTCGAAAACAAGACAAAGGCAGGACAGTACATACCTTCCACCCATTATGGTACGAGGACGCAGCTAATTAACAAACAGCAGTTTAGCCAGCGAGTTGCTTGTGCGATGAAAAGGAGTGACTGGGGCAGTGCATGCTGAACAGGTTTATCATGCTATGGTCATACGTCATGGTGTCAGAACACCCTTTAACAACTCATTCAGCACAGGCGTTTTCCTAGAAGCATTAAAAAAGTCGCACATACATACATTATGAAAGAACACTAAACTCGCCGCTCAGGACCATGACGACTACAGACCTATATCAAACTGATCATTCCTGGCAAACTTACAGAAAGGGTAGCCGTTGCCCAGATTTCGCAATTGATTAAAGACAGCCCCCTACTCACCACTATACCATGCTCTGCTTATACTCTTTCATATTACATCACTTATACCTTCTAAAACCATAACATTTATAACAACACTTATGGCATCAGAAATCAAATCATTTCTGAGAACAAAGTGCATTGCAGAGTGGCGAGTTAAGGTTATTGTGGAAGTAAAAACTTTATTCGGTAGCCAAGTACCATCAAGGTATACATGGACAAAACAATGCAATAAATACATCAACATACAATCAGAAAACATCATGTGACTCAAGCTCATTTAAAAAGCAAATGCTATTAAAAAGTCCTTCAATAGGAACACTACTTATGTGCAAAACAAGAGCAAAGGTTGGACAGGACTATGTCCAACCTTTGCAGTAAACAAGAGCATAGGTCAGACAGAACTATGTGCACATCAGGCAATAAACACATGAAATCACCAAAATGTCATCCTTTTGTGTCATAAAAGTAGACATTGTTAAAATTAGGTGGTACTTAAAAATAAGCCTAGCTGCTGGAAGTCAAGGTCTGTAGTCTACCGCGTTTAAGCAGACTGCCTGTAAAAATGCGCTCTTTAAAATTCAAAAAGTCACTACGTTTTTGGTCATCTCCAGATTACGACATGTGGGGATAATTCATTTCTGGCACGGGCCAAGATAACTGGGACAGAAGAATAATAGATGTATCTCGTCTCGTCCTCATTTTCCAAGCCACATGCCGGGCAAATACTGGAAACTGGGTCTTTGTGTCATTTATTGCTAAAGGACCTCACAGGTCCTGTGCCAATTCGAAAACAAATGTAAAAGCTTTTAGCTAAGGGTGAAAAACCAAACGCTAAAAATTTCTCAGAACGGGGTAGCGGTTTAATATCTAAATATCTGTTTGTCAGTGTGCCAGTTGACTGGTTATTTGTGTATGGATGTATGACGTAACATCGCATACTTTTTCAACGCACACCATTACAACACAATTTTTACAACGCAGGATCCTTTACAACGAAAGCCTTTACAATGCATGACATTACATAGCAGATGTTATTACAACGCATGCCATTACAACGTAAGTCTAGGTAAGTATATTTTTTTTAAAAAGATGTAATTAATAAATATTTACTTAATTTTATTTATTAAATTAATTTTTTATTAATTTATTTGTAAATATATTTATATATTTTGTAAAAATAGTGTCGGTGTTTAAAAATAATATACAAAATCCAGTTAGTGTAAAACCCACACCCAGCCCTGAACCCTAAAAATACCCCTGTACCCCATAACCCAAACCTAGCCCTGAACCCTAAAAATACATCTGTACCCCAAAACCAAAACCAAGCCCTGAACCCTTAAAATACCCCTGTACCCCATAACCCAAACCCAGCCCTGAACCCTAAAAATACCTCTGTACCCCATAACCCAAACCCAGCCCTGAACCCTAAAAATACCCCTGTACCCCATAACCCAAACCCAGGCCTGAACCCTAAAAATACCCCTGTACCCCATAACCCAAACCCAGCCCTGAATCCTAAAAATACCCCTGTACCCCATAACCCAAACCCAGCCCTGAACCCTAAAAATACCCCTGTACCCCATAACACAAACACAGCCCTGAACCCTAAAATTACCCCTGTACCCCATAACCCAAACCCAGCCCTGAACCCTAAAAATACCCCTGTACCCCATAACACAAACCCAGCCCTGAACCCTAAAATTACCCCTGTACCCCATAACCCAAACCCAGCCCTGAACCATAAAAATACCACTGTACCCCATAACCCAAACCCAGCCCTGAACCCTAAAATACCCCTGTACCCCATAACTCAAACCCAGCCCTGAACCCTAAAAATACCCCTGTACCCCATAACCCAAACCCAGCCTTGTACCCTAAAAATACCCCTGTACCCCATAACCCAAACCCAGCCCTGAACACTAAAAATACCCCTGTACCCCATAACCCAAACCCAGCCCTGAACCCTAAAAATACCCCTGTACCCCATAACCCAAAACTATATATATAAAATTACTTAAATTAATTAATTTAATTTATTTATAATATTTATTAAATTAATTTAAAAAAAAATTAAAAAAATGTTTAAATAAAATGATATACTTACCTATACTTATGTTGTAATGGCATGCGTTGTAATAGCATCTGCTATGTAATGTCATGCGTTGTAAAGGCATTTGTTGTAAAGGACCCTGCGTTGTAGTAGTTGCGTTGTAAAAGTAGTCTGTTGTAAAAGTTGCGTTGAAACGGTTGTATACCTTTGTGTATCCATCTTGGATATGGATCAGCTTACAGTTATTGTAGTTATTGTTATGTAGTGTGTATGCAGGAACAATAGTTGTAATGTGAAGGTGGTGTATAAATTACAAGTGTAAGGCATAACTGTAACTTTTAACTTGGTCCAGTATTTGAGCACGAAAAGTTTCGGGGTGATCTGACAAGCAGGGACTGAGAAATAGGGCAGTAAAAAAAGAGTGTTTCCCATGGCAATTTCCATAGACTCTTTAGACATGCCTACCACCTGAACTGCTGGATGGAGTTACACAACATTTGGCACAAAGCTACCCTTTGGTGTGCAGATTGTGGTTTTTGTATTTGGTGTTATCCCTTTCAGTAGTTGTTGAGAAATTCATGGAAATCTAAATGTGTTTATCTGCAATTGCTGATAATTTGTGATGAATAGTGAATGCGTGAACCAACAGGAATGTTGTGATTGGCTGGCTGTAACCTGAGCAGAGTTTGGGCCGCCATTCTAGTTTATCGGGACACTCCCCAGGGTTGAAATGCGGAGGGAATTAGGCATATGGAGTTTGATGTCTCCTGACCCCTTGAGAGGAATTTAAGTATCTTTTTTCCATCAGTGATGCCATTTGAGATGTGATCAGTGATGTCATCAGTGATGTTACTGACCATGTCATGAGTGAGGTAATAGGTGAGGTCATAAGCAGTGCATTGCTGGGACATAAGTAATAGTTAGCTCAGTTAACTATAAATACTGACTTTCTATGGGTTTGTACGAGTGAAATATGAGCCTAACTATAATGCCCTTGTAACTTTGTTATGGAAGAGAACTTGTAAGTTATTTAAATTCTATTTCCTAACCATCAAATCACTGTAACCTTTGATTTTTTTTACTAAGTTTTGAAAGTTTTTCTAATTTTATTTCCTAACTGTAACCTGTCGTCTTTGTGAGTGGGTGTATAATTGGCTAAATGGGTATGTGATTGGTTGTATGGGTCTGTGAGTGGGTATGTGAGTCGCTGTAAGGATCTTTTAAAAAGTGTATAAGAGGCTGTATGGGTCTGTAAGTGGGTGTGTAAGTGATTATGTGTGGGTGTGAGAGTGGCTTTGTGGGTCTTTGAGTGAGTGTGTTAGTGGCTGTATGGGTGTGTAATTGGCATTGTGGGTCTGTGAGTGTATGTGAGAGGGATATAAAGGCTGTGTCAGTGAGTGTGTGAGTGTCAGTGTAGGTGTGTCAGTAGCTCTGTAGTGACTGGGCCAGAGCGGAACTTGACCTTCCCCTTTATTGAGCAAATGTCACAGTTTTGCAGGAAAAGTTTACCCTTCAGGAGTACTTTTTACTGGTTACTAAGTAAGTGCTACATTGTTGGGTAGTAGCTAATGCATATTCTACACTACAACTGCATAACGGACCTAGAGGAAATGTCTCCAGCAGCCTTGTGTGTGTTTCGGCAAAGTGATTGTTGCTCATGCGTCTTCATCCACAAATCTGTGATAGCATGAATATTCCTACAGAGAAGAGAACAAAATTACAAACAGGTGAATCTCCACCAAACAAGGATACTTCCTCTTAACTAAACAAAGCACGTGCTTCTTTGTTTGGTGGAGATGTCATCATATTCCTCAGTATCAAGAATGCACCACCAAAATCGTTGGGAAACTCTCTGGGGGTCCTTTGGTTAAGCTCTACATCATCCTGGAAAAAAGGTGGGAAGAATATTGCATACTATTAAGATGAACAGCGTAGGGCCAAACAGGCGGAGTTTCAGGTGATTTTGCACATTGTAATACTCATAGTAATTTAAATAGAGGACCATGGACTGCTCTCACCAGCTAAGGACAAGAAAGGACCGACATGTCACGGTTACCACAGATTGCTCTCCAATAAATCAACGATGCATTCACCTCCACAAAGCATTTCTGATCATCTTTCAATGAGAAATTGCCCAGAAAACACACTTGCTTTGCCTTTATCAAGCCCAGAAGGTCAAAATAAGTTATCCTTTACAGAAGTGGAACTTCAATTGGGGCAACTGCTTTGTTGATGTATGTAAGTACCAGCTACCCCTGCAACAGTTCTCCTGTCCAGCTTGTGCGTAGTCTGCTACTCTCTGCTGTCTGTCTACCTGCTGCCCTCTGTTTATGCCTACTCCGCTCGTTTCTTGCTCTGTTTTGCCTTTTCTGCAAATTTTTATGCCCTCTGTTTTACCTCTTCTGCTCATTTTTCTCTCCTGCGTCTTGCCTTTTCTGCCCCCCTTTTGCATTCACTGCTTGTTTTTTTGCCCTCAGTTTTGCCCTCTTATGCTCTGTTTTTCCTTTTCTGCTTGTTTCTCTGCTCTCGGTTTTGCCTTTCCTGCATGTTTTTCTGCCCTCTGTTTTGCCTTTTTGCTCTTTTTTCAACCCCCTGTTTTACCTTTCTGCTTGTTTTTCTACCCTCTGTTTTGTACTCTTCTGCTGTCTTGCTTTTTCCACTAATTTTTCTGCCCTCTGTTTTGCATTTTCTGCTCAGTTTTGCCTTTCCTGCTAATTTTTCTGCCCTCTGTTTTGCCTTTTCTCCTAATTTTTCTGCACTCTGTTTTGCCCCCTTCTGTTCTGCCCTTTTTTCTGCCCTTTTTTTGCCCTCTTCAGCTCTATTTTGCCTTTTTTGCAAATTCTTCTGTTCTCTGCTTTGCTTTTCGTGCAATGTGGAAGGGGGACAGTGCAACCCCCTGCCTGGGCTGATTTTGGCCATGCGGACCTCATCCTCTGGTTGCTGGCCAAAATTCAATGGGGAGGGGTTTGCATGGCTCCCTGGGCTGATTTTGGCCAGAGGGAGCCCAGCCAAATATTATAAGGGGCGGGGAGCCATGCCAGACCCACCTCGGGCTGATTTTGATTCCAGGGACCCCATCCCCGGGGTCTGGCCTCCGTTCCTCGTTGATCGGAAACCCACTCAAGGCACCCAGTGTGGAGTGTTAGGGACCACTGGGGGGGGGGCCTCAATTTCCCGACAGTCCCTGGCAATGCTACCACATGCAGGGAGATTCAAAACATGCAGCTCCCTATGTGCAGTAGCGATCCTCTCATCTGTTTCTCCACACGCTGAATAGCAGGCAGGGTAACACAAGAAAACTCCGCTCCCAGCTGGCGGGAGCTGTTTTCCTGCTCCTGCCTAATGGGAAGAGAGTTACTGTTTGCTCTGGCTTGGCTGGAGTTATCACAGCTCTCACCAAGTCAGAGCAAACAGCTATGTCCTGGGGGTGGGTACACCTGAACATAGGGTGCCATCCCTGTTGGGTGGCATTCCCCTGGGCCATTAACGGCACCAGAAGAGGGGCCACATGATCCCCCTCCTTCTGTTTCCACAGACAGGCCCCTGGGTTGTGGTAGTTCCAAGGGCTGAATATGGCCTGAAAGGGGGGCCTTGCAGCCCTCTCCCTGTCTTTTTTTCTGTTATTCTGTGCTCTGGAGAGGAGGTGGCCCCAGGGCAAGTACATAGTAAGAGGTTGGTGTGCATGGCCCCCTCTTTTTAAGTCAAAAGACCAGGGGAGGTGGTGGTCCTATGGGCCTTAAAGGCCTGAGAAGGGAGGTTTGTGCCCCCTTCCTACTATAAATATTACCCCAGTGATGTGTTGGTCACCAGGGGAAAGCTCTCCAGGCAGAGGAAGGGCACATGCTCCCCCCTCCAATTTTAGATTTAAAAGCCATGCGCCCTGTACCTGGCCCACCTGGGGGCTCATCCAAAAACAAGTGCAGGTACTTGCACTTGTTTTTTTTATCTTTTCACAAGAGTCACGGATCCACTAGTGATTCCGGTTCAAAAATTAAAATACTTTTTTGCCCGGGCAGGGTCCCAGGGGCCCCCTGGGCTAAGAGGTCAGTGTCTTTCTACCCTGCCCCTTTTCATTTTTTAAGGGTTGTTTCGGAACTCAGCTGAAGCTGAATCTCAAGAATGCTGCCAACACTTCCTGGTTGAAGTGTTGGCAGCCAATCAGATATCAGCACAGGGATTACTGAATCCCCGAAGGAGCCATGTTCCTAGAAATGCAAATGTTGATTTCAGGTAAACTCTGAAAAACTACTGAACAGATTCAACAAATCCCAAGAAGGGCTCTTTCTGGACCAAGAGGGCTCTTTCTGGATTAAGAGATAGCTTTCTTCCAAATTTGATGTAATTCCGCCCAGCAGTTTGGGCTGTAGTATTGTCTAAAACCCCAATCGGAATTAACCTGGGAATGCACTTTTTTGACACATTGCCATTTTTCTCAGCCACTGCTTGACGGATCACCCCAAAACTTTCAATGCACAACCAGAATTAGTATTATGTAAAAATGGAGTAACCAAAATACCACTGGACCCGGGTAAAGTACCGTACAGCAAAAAATGGCCACAATGGAGGTGGATTTTACATGATAAGAAATTCAATCATTCAAGCATCATCATGGCCAATCAAATAAATGCAATTTATTCTCTAATCATCGCCTGATTATAGAGGAAAGCATGATTGTCTGTACATTTGGTTAAATCGGTGCTCGAAAAAGGGGGATAGAGTGCTCAGGAGGGAATATGTGCTTGTGAGAGTTGTAAAAAAGGAAAGGCATTGTGCAATATATACATCAAAGATTACTGAAACCTATCCCACCTAGTGAAGGAAAATTAGTACAAAACAAGCATAGCATTATGCAAACACAGATAGTTAATCTCTGTCATCTTTGCTTGGAAAATTGTTGGTTCCTTAGCCTGGGGTCTTCATCAGGACAAAAGATTGGAGGGAGGAGAGCACCGATTGACAGCAGCATGAAAAATCAGGCTGGTGATTTTGAGGCAGTGGGCCTTTAGGCTCTCTATGGTGTAAGGTTAGATCTTGGATAAACTTCAGAATTGGGTGGGCTTTGGAGTTTCGAACTCCATGAAGGTTGGTGGAACTTAATTTCCCCAAGCCAGAATGAGATAGGTCACTAACCTGCTTACAAGCAACTGATGCAATTAGAAACCGCTTCCCAAGTAATGCGAATAAATCTGCTCCTGCCATCTCACTGGTATTTAGACCTGCCGGGATTTTGGCATCTAGATCTAAAATGTAGCTTGTTTTCAACTTCTTGAGTTTTTCTTACCGAATACCTCCTCTCTCGTGTGTGGGACAGCGTCTATTAAACAAAAATTTCAAATGTTTTAGACCATTGTTATGGGTTTCCCTGAAATGCTGTGCTACAGGGTAGGCAGGAACTTGATTAAATATGGTCCTGGTGTGCTGAAGTATTCTTTTGTGCGCTTGCAATTTTTTGCTACCAACATATTGGAGGCCGCATGTGCATTCCAATACGTAGATGACATGGTCTGTTTCGCATGTGAGATGTTTATCAATTGCCTGCACGCTATCGCTAAAGCTGTTTGATATGTGATTTTATTAATACCGTATCTACAGGCTTTGCAAGTCGCACATTTAAATAAAGATTTTCTTGCCAAGAGCCAAGTTCCTGCTTCCATAACTTCTGAACTACTCTTGCCCAGGGCATTACTCATAGATGCCATCTTTCTATACATAATAGAGAGTGTTTTTGGCAGGAGGTGGCCTATGCTGGGATCATCCAGAACGATTGGTCAATTGTGTTTTACAATGCCCCTTAACTGTTTCTCTTGTTTGGTGTAAGTTAAAACTAGTCTGGGAGGTTCCATTCCTTGTTAGATACTGATATAATTATCTGGGTTCGCAACTTCCCTTTTCCTAGCTATCAGATCAGACCTAGCCCGCAATTTAGATTTAGCAATGGCTGCATCAACGGTTTTCGCATACGAAAAATCACATCTTGCTTTCAATTTGTTTTACCGCTACATCTGCCTCATCACTACACATTCTCCTTATCCTTAACATTTCTCCATACAGAATACTCTGTACTACATTTATAGGATGAGAGCTGGTGGCATGTAACACAGAGTTCCCTGCCATTTCTTTTCAATGTAAGGTTGTTGCAATTTTATTGTTAACAATGCTAACTTGAACATCTAAAAAAGTGACCAGCTCAGGACTAATGGTAGCTGTAAAGTTCAAATTAATATTGTTTTCATTTTTTCTAAACAAATTCCAATGCGCTCTGTTCTGTCCCTTGCCAAATTATAAATAGATTGTCAATGAATCTGAGCCAGGTAACCACATGGTCGAGAAATTGGTGGACAAATTCCTTTTTGAGGACCATCTCCTCCCACCAGCCCATGTTTAGACAAGCATAGCTGGGAGAGAAGCTGGACCCCATTGCCACACCTTGAGCCTGTTGATAATTCTGCTTCTGAAACATAATACAAATATTCTCCAGACAGAACAAAAGCATATTGATTAACATCTTGCTGTGTCGTGCAAACTATATTGGTCTATTATTGAGGAAATACTCCACTGCCCGGATACCATCTCTGTGCCTAACGCTCGTATACAACGATGTGACTTCCAGATCATTAGGGTGTATCCATTGTGCCATTCTATATCCTGTATTTTGCGTAGAAAATACCCTGTGTCCTTAAGATAGGATTGAAGCTTTTTAACATAATCCTGCAGGAAAGAGTCCATGTAGCGAGACATATTTTCAAAAGGACCTCCACACGCTGATAAAATGGGTCTGCATGGCGGTTTCTGAAAGTTCTTATGAACTCTTGGAATAAAATACATAACTGGCATGATTGAATACTTTAAAAAAATGATATTCCTCTAAGCTCAGCCGACCAGCACTTTCCCAGGCTAGAAGTTTGGCACAAAATTCATTGTGGGTTTTTCTGATAGCTTGCATTGAGCTCTTTCTATAGCGCTCAAGGTCATTGAGTTGGAATTGAGCCTCTTCCATGTAATCTTTGAGTGGCCAGAGGACAATGTTGCCACCTTTATCTGACTTTCTGACCACTACTTGCTTATCATTCCGGACTTTCACAATTAGTTGATGATATTTTATCTCTTGGTTTGTATACCTAGGTTTGGTTTTTTGTAGGTTTGAATTCAGCTTTATAACACAAAAGTGTTGATGGGTCTACAAAGCATTAAAAACTCTACCAAAGTATGTCTCCTGACTGTCCTATGGAGTCCAACCAAAGAAAAAAGTGAAAAGCACGAAAACGTGAAGGATACTCTCATCTCAGTGTGATTTGGAAAGGATACCCATCAGTCTCCACACGGAACCGCCCTTCATCATTTGGGATTCCTTAGAAATCAAACTCTTGGAGAACTACCGGTGACTAAGGAAGCCTAGGTCAAATCACTTCCATACCCCAGGTAGTTGCCAGAATGTTCTAAGCATAGATGGTGAAAACTTTCAAGTGGATGTGTGACCGATTAGCAGTGCATGTGAAAAAAAGTGTGAGTAGTGGTGAAAATAAAATTGGGTGAGGGAGCAAGATGAAGTTTTATTCTGGTTCAGCTCCTTCCTCCAATGTTAAAAAAAGCAGCGATAGCAGTTTTAACAAACAACTGCCTTGGTGAAAAGGATGGTCAACATGTTTCAGCAAATATGTTGGACACCTGTGTCCATTGCCTTCATCAGGGCCTAGATATAACTTATGCTACTGCAGGGTGAAAGTGCAAAAAAATGAATAAATAAAAGTGATTGCCTATATATCTCTTACTATGACAAGGAAAAAGATCACCTGAGATCCTAGGTGTCTTCTTAGCCTATTGCGGTTGAATCTGCATGTCACTAATAAGGAAACAGACAAACACAGGCACATAGTGAGTGTACATACAAATAAGAATGGTAGACAATATGAAATAAAGATGTGATTTCTAACCATACTTTACTACAAAAAGATTATATCATAGGCAACATTAAACGTTTGCTATCGTTTTCATACATGGAGGTATTGAGTTTTCATTCCTACATGTGAAACAAACTCTGTTTTACCCAAGTCATAGGAGTTGAGAACCTCACCCCGCCTGGCAGCGGCTCAGGCAATGAGGGAAGCACCGCTCTGGTTAAAAAAGGAATATATGACGAAATTCCACATACAATCATCCCGCATACCATCACCCCGCATTTTACATCCCGCATATACTATAAGGCCGCAAACTAAAAGAACTAAAACTTTTAGAACGAATATGCCTTTAGCACGCATGCCTTTACAACGTAAAAGCATGCATGTTAAAGGTATACTCATTGTAAAAGTTTTAAAGGTAAGTAAAAGTACACTACCCTACCATACACTACCAAACACTACCCTACACTACCCTACACTACAGTCCTATTACTACATTTACACTACCCAGCATGACCCCCAACACTACCATTAAGCACTTTACTTCCCTACACAAACACTAAAACAGTACCTTAATACACTACCCCCAGCATGACCCTACACAACACTACAATACTACACTGAATCTCTACACCCCAGCATTACCCTACACTACACAAACACTACACCACTACCCTATCCCTAAAACACAACCCCCAGCATGACCCTACACTACACAAACACTACAACACAACCCTAAACCCTAAAACACTACCCCCAGCATGACCCTACACTACGCAAACACTACAACACTACCCTAAACCCTAAAACACTACCCCCAGCATGACCCTACATTACGCAAACACTACAACACAACCCTAAACCCTAAAACACTACCCCCAGCATGACCCTACAAAACGCAAACACTACAACACAACCCTAAACTCTAAAACACTACCCCCAGCATGACCCTACACTACGCAAACACTACAACACTGCCCTAAACCCCAAAACACTACCCCCAGCATAACCCTACACTACTCAAACACTACAACACTACCCTAAACCCTAAAACACTACCCCCAGCATGACCGTACACTACGCAAACACTACAACACTACCCTACCCCCAAAACACTACCCCAACCCCTATTACACTTTCCCCAGCACGACCCTACACTAAACAACCACCACAACTCAACACTACACTAACACAACACTACACTACACAATCACTACCCCAGCACGACCCCCACCCTTAAAAATGAACCCAAACCCACTTACCTCTCTCATCGTCGTGGTTTACAACGCAAATACATTTACCAAACATGCCTTTACAACGTAATTCGTTGTAAAGGCATGCGTGATAAAAGCACCTGCGTTATAAAAAAATGTGGTGTAATGGTATGCGGGCTGAAAGCAATTGCGGGATTATAGTATGCGGGCTAATGGTATGCGGGATAAAAAATGCGGGATAAGGGTTGATGACCTTAAAAAAGGGAGCAAAAAGGCACAGAGATATGTGATTGCTGCCTAGTGAATGAGTAGTATACAAATGAAACAGTGCATCCATGATAGTTTTGTAAATCGATGTTTTAACTGATTAGGAAACAGCCCTGGTATGCGCCTGGGCTATGTAAGATATCTTAAAAGGCATAATAAACTGCCTACGCCTATTCGTGCTGGTCCCTTAATCTTCAGCTAACTGTTAGTCTTGCAGAAAAGTGACCACATTCGTTTTTTAAGAAAAGGACGTAATGCATATGTTAGTCGATCATAGAATTGACAATGCTTCTATAACGAGTCAAATTCTCTTGATAGTAGTGGTTCTGAATGCTCGTTAGGCTGCTGTTGGAGATGGCAACGAACCAGAAGTGAAAAGGACGCCAGGCATACACTGCATGTTAGCGCATATCAGACGCCAGTGGGAAGGAAGTGAAAAGGACACCAAGCATACACTGCGTATTAGCGTGTATCGGGCGCAGATGGCTATAATGTGTTTAGCACAAAAGTGCGGCTTACTAACCTTTGTCAAAAAACAGACAATGTAGCGAAAGTAAGTTAGTAAAAGTACCGGGCTTACCTGTCCTTCGGTACTTCTCTGCCGGCTTCCGAGCCGACTGGGGAGGTACCGGGATGGAGAGGGAGCCTTGTTTTAAAAGCGGTGCCGTGATTGGTTCCAGCAGTCACATGGCAACGCTAAAGATCCGCTTCTTTGTTTATGTCTTTCTCGAAAGTAGAGCCTCATTCTGATGTAATGTTTTTATAGGTTCTTTGGAATCACATGTTCATTTGTAGTTTGATAGTATCGATCTCGAGTGTAATAATGGTCTGGAAAGACTGAGCTGCGATATGACTCTATTATAAGATCATTATTTATGAACACAGCGCTTTAGTAAATGAAAGACCCAAAAATCTGTTGTGTAAATTAATGGTATTAAAAGATAGAAGTTAGAAAAAAAAATTTAGATAAAATATTTGTTGTATCTCAACCATAAGTATATGGGGGAAATATGTGATAGAAAAACAGAGCTGATGTCTGTAAAGCAATCATACAGAAGGGCCGATGGCTGGGACGTATCTAGTGTAAACACATGCTAGAGAGGAAGAGAATTGGCGCCAGGCTATGATTTAGGAGGCTCATAGTTAGCTCTAGTACGTCAACCAAGACAGGATATTCGTGTAGCTGGGACATATCTAGAGTACCCACAGACTGGAGAGAAAGAGAATTGATGCCAGACTATGATGAGGGAGGCTTATGGCTAGCTCTGGTCAGTCAAACAAGACAGGATATTCGTGTAGTAACCTCATGGTTCCCCAGACTAGGAGTGATGACATGGCAGGACCAAATCAAGTCTCTCACAGGGTGGACCAAGGAATGTCATTGTTAAGTCCTCTATTATTAGTCCCCAGTTTAAAAACCCATTTTTGTTCCCTATAAAGGAGAAATTTTGTGAGGTCTGTGACATGGGGTGGAATGTAGGGCTGTTCCAATACAGTCCAGATGAATGCAGTGGGGGCATGCTGTTTTTCTAAAAAGTGATTGGTAAGTTTAGTTGCCTTTCTTTTGCATCTAATAGTACTCTTGTGTTCAGAGATTCTAATTTAGATTTTTTGAGTGGTCAGCCCTACACTAGTAGACCTTGGAGACAAACCAAATTCACCAACTGTAACAGTGAAAAGCTGATTTATCTTATTACTTGCCCGTGTGGGCTTAAGTATGTAGGGCTGACCACTCGAAAAATCAAAATTAGAATCTCTGAACACAAGAGTACTATTAGATGCACTCCTCTTGCCTCTGTCTCCACCACTCTTCCCACTTACTGCACCTTTTTCGTTTCTTTCTGCAATTCTCTTGCTTCTCTCTGCAATTCTCTTGCTTCTCTCTGCAATTCTCTTGCTTCTTTCTGCACATCTCTTACTTCTTTCAGCACCTCTTGTACCTCTTTCTGTACCTCCCTCCCCCTTTCTGCATCTCTGGTGCTTCTTTCTCTACTTCTATTGCTTCTTTCCTCACATCACTTGCTTATTTCTGCACCACTTGTGACTCTTTCTTCACCGCTATTCCCAATTTCTGTACTCCTCATGCTGCACCTTTGTCCCTTCTTTCTGTACTTCTTTTGTTTCTTTAAGCACCTCTCTTTTTCTCTCTGCTTCCCTCTTCTCTCTTTCTCCACATCCCTCGTCCCTTTCTGCATCTCTGTTGCTTCCTTCTGTACCTCTCTTGCTTCTTTCTGCACCCCTAGTGGCTCTTTTTATACCCCTCTTACTGCACTCCTCTTGCCTCTTTCTACACCTCTGTTCCATTTTTCTGCACTTCGTTTGTTTATTTCTGTACGTCTCTTGCAACTCTCTGCTTCCCTCTTCCCTTTTTTTCTACCCCTCTTCCCCGTTCTGCATATCTGTTGCTAATTTCTGCTCTTCTATTGCCTCCTTCTGTACCCCTCTTCCCTCTTTCTGCACCGCTGTTGCTTCTTTCTAAACCGCTCTTGCTTTTTTCTACACCCCTTGTGCCTCTTTCTGCACCTCTCATCTCTTTTTCTGTACCCCTATTGCCTCTCTGCACCTCCGTTCCTTCTTTCTGCACTTCATTTGTTTCTTTTTCTACCTCTCTTGCTTCTTTCTGCCCCTCTCTTGCCTCTTTCTCCACACATCTTATCCCTTTCTGCATCTCTGTTGCTTCTTTTTGCACTTCTCTTGTCTCTGCCCCTCTTCCCTTTTTCTGTACTTCATTTGTGCTTCTTTATGCACCCTCTTACCTCTTTCTTCACCCCTATTCTACCTTTCTGCATCAATGAAGCTTCATTCTGCACTTCTCTTTCCTCTTTCTGCACCCAGCTTGTCTCTTTCTGCACCTCTGTTGCTTCTTTCTGTACTTCTCTTGCCTCTTTCTGAGTGTTCACAAAATATTAAGACAACAAGTTCTACAATCTGAAAATCATAGATGTGGAAAATATTCTCAATAAGAATATAAATCAAAAAGAAAATGTTATACAAGATGTTTGGATTTCTATGACCTGTGGTCTCAGAAGGAAGAAGTACCCGCTTTTTGGCTGCAGTCAGACACATTGTCACACGGAAGTCACAAAAGAACACATACTACCTCAGAAGACCAGAAGCCTCAAAAAACAGCAATGACTACAATCCTGTCCTTTTGAAGAAGTGGAATGTGAACAGGATCTACAGCATGTTGCAGACAACTCAATTGTTGTTGCTCGGTATGTCACCTCTTGTATAACTGAGATGAAGGAGGTGTGGGAGGAAATTTCAGCAGAAAAATCTCTTACAGAGAAATTGTATAGTTCTAGTATGAAAATTCTTTCTCACATTCGGATCACTGAAAGAATATCGAGGTCAAGAATATCGAATTACAAAAATATCGAGGTAAAAATATAGAATACCAAAATATCTACCTCCTTTCTCCAAAAAGGTAAGTACAAAAATATTGAATCAAAAATATTGAAGTAAAAAATTGAGTTAGTCAAAATATCGAATTTTTTAAAATGCTTTAAATTAATAAAAAATTAATGAAATAATAAATATAATAAACTTAAATATACTTAAAATACTTAAATAACCGTAAAATTATTAAATAATTAATCTGAGTTAAAAAAATACAAATTAATTTGTTAATACATATATATATATATAAACGTAATATTAATAAAATAATTACAATATTGTTACCGTAGAATAGCGGAAAGTTAAAAATTTACTATAACCACTCCAGAGAGTGCAGCAGTAGGGAAAGCGTTGGATAGCGTAGGGGTAAAAATGACTATTCCAACTCCAGGGAGTGCAACAGTAGGGAAAGCGTTGGATAGCGTAGGGGTAAAAATTACTATTCCCACTCCAGAGAGTGCAACAGTAGAGAAAGCATTGGATAGCGAAGGGGTAAAAATTACTATTCCCACTCCACAGAGTGCAACAGTAGAGAAAGCGTTGGATAGCGTAGGGCGTAAAAATTACTATTCCCACTCCTTGGAGTGCAACAGTAGGGAAAACGTTGGATAGCTTAGGGGTAAAAATGACTATTTCCACTCCAGAGAGTGCAACAGTAGGGAAAGCGTTGGATAGCATAGGGGTAAAATTACTATTCCCACTCCAAAGAGTTCAATAGTAGAGAAAGCATTGGGTAGCGTAGGGGTAAAAATTACTATTCCCACTCCAGAAAGTGCAACAGTAGGGAAAGCGTTGGATATCGGGAGGGTTAAAATTACTATTCCCACTCCAGAGAGTGCAACAGTAGGGAAAGAATTGGATAGCGTAGGGGTAAAAATTACTATTCCCCCTCCAGAGAGTGCAACAGTAGAGAAAGCGTTGGATAGCGTAGGGGTAAAAATGACTATTCCCACTCCAGAGAGTGCAACAGTAGGGAAAGTGTTGGATAGCGTAGGGTTAAAAATTACTATTCCCACTTCACAGAGTGCAACAGTAAGGTAAGCGTTGGATAGCGTAGGGGTAAAAATTACTATTTCCAATCCAAAGAGTGCAACAGTAGGGAAAGCATTGGATAGCGTAGGGGAAAAAATTACTATTCCCACTCCAGAAAGTGCAACAGTAGGGAAACCTTGGATAGCGGGAGGGTTACAATTACTATTCCCACTCCAGAGAGTGCAATAGTAGGGAAAGTGTTGGATAGCGTAGGGGTACAAATTACTATTCCCATTCCAGACAGTGCAACAGTAGGGAAAGCGTTGGATAGCGTAGGGGTAACAATTACTATTCCCACTCCACAGAGTGCAACAGTAGGGACAGCGTTGGATAGCGTAGAGGTAAAAATTACTATTCCCACTCCAGAGAGTGCAACAGTAGAGAAAGTGTTGGATAGCATAGGGGTAAAAATGACTATTCCCACTCCAGAGAGTGCAACAGTAGAAAAAGCGTTGGATAGTGTAGGGGTAAAAATTACTATTCCCACTCCAGAGAGTGCAACAGTAGGGAAAATGTTGGATAGCGTAGGGGTAGAAATTACTATTCCCACTCCACGGAGTGCAACAGTAGGGAAAGCGTTGGATAGCGTAGGGGTAAAAATTACTATTCGCAATCCAAAGAGTGCAACAGTAGGGAAAGCATTGGATAGCGTACGGGTAAAAATTACTATTCCCACTCCAGAAAGTGCAACAGTAGGGAAAGCGTTGGATAGCGGGAGGGTTAAAATTACTATTCCCACTCCAGAGAGTGCAACAGTAGGGAAAGCGTTGGATAGCGTAGGGGTAAAAATTACTATTCCCACTCCAGAGAGTGCAACAGTAGAGAAAGTGTTGGATAGCGTAGGGGTAAAAATTACTATTTCCACTCCAGAGATTGCAACAGTAGGGAAAGTGTTGGATAGCGTAGGGGTAAAAATTACTATTCCCACTCCACAGAGTGCAACAATAGGGAAAGCGTTGGATAGCGTAGGGGTAAAAATTACTATTCCCACTCCAAAGAGTGCAACAGTAGGGAAAGCATTGGATACCGTAGGGGTAAAAATTACTATTCCCACTCCAGAAAGTGCAACAGTAGGGAAAGGGTTGGATAGCGGGAGGGCTAAAATTACTATTCCAACTCCAGAGAGTGCAACAGTAGGGAAAGTGTTGGATAGCGTAAGGGTGAAAATTACTACTCACACTCCAGAGAGTGCAACAGTAGGGAAAGTAAATACTTCACATATAAATAAAAATAAATTAAATATTAATACCAAATACAAATTAATTAAAAGTAATTAACAATTTTATATAATATAATAATTAATCAATTAAAAATACAAAACAAAAATTATTACAAATAATTACCTATTAATACAAATTATTTACCAATTAACAATTAATTAATGAACAATTATAAAATAATTCAAAATTACAACAAAACAAAACCAATAAATAAATAACAATATTTATTTATTTGCAATTAAATTACTTCCCACTCTATTCCCCTATAAACCCACAACCCGCTACAGAAAATAAATTAATAAAATTAACATAATTAACAATTAGACTATTAGTTAAAATGAATTGCCAATTATATTTTATTTAATTACCAATTAAAAATGTATATATCAATTAATTCCCAATAAGTACCAATAAATACATTTAAAAATGTAATTAATTATAATTCAATTACTTCCCACCCTATTCCCCAATAAACCCACAACCCGCTACAGAAAATACATGAATACAAGTTACATAATTTCAATTAATCAATTAATTAAAATTAATTACCAATTATATTTTAATTAATTACCCATTACAATTTTTAATATCAATTAATTCAAAATAAATACCAATAAATACATTTACATATTTAAATATTTATATTTAAATGACTTCCCACCCTATTCCCCTATAAACCCACAACCCGCTACAGAAAATACATTAATAAAAGTAACATAATTATCTAATAATCAATTAATTAAAATAATTAACAATTACATTTTAATGAATTGCTAATTAATTATTAATTAACAATTAATTCAAAATAAATACCAATAAAAAAATTTACATATTTAATTAATTATAAATAAATTACTTCCCACCCTATTCCCCAATAAACCCACAACCCGCTACAGAATTATATCACGCAAAAACTAAATACCATAAAATTAATTAATTAAAATAAATTATAAAATCAATATACACTTTTCACACATATACTAACATAAAAAATACTTTAAAAAATGTATATTAACTTACTTACCTCAAATTCGATATTTTTGTTGTCTATATTATGTCCATTCTATATTTTTGTTGTCTATATTCTGTCCACTCTATATTTTTGTTGTCTATATTCTGTCATTCTATATTTTTGTTGTCTTTATTCTGTCATTCTATATTTTTTTTGTCTTTATTCTGTCATTCTATATTTTTGTTGTCTTTATTCTGTCATTCTATATTTTTGTTGTCTATATTCTGCCCATTCGATATTTTGTCCATTCTATATTTTTGATTCAATATTTATGCTATTCTATTCGATATTTTTGTAGTCTATATTCTGTCCATTTGATATTGTGTCCATTCTATATTTTTAACTCGATATTAAAAACTCGATATTTTGACTGTATACCCTCACATTCTTATGACGATGCAGACCGGTTAAGCTCAGCTACTTTGTTTTCTAAATGTAGAGGAGTTCTGTGGGTGAGTTTAGGGCTTGCTAATACTCGTAACAGAGTACTGAAGCCTTTTCTTGGAATCTAAAATCTTGTGGAGTTTGAGCCACGCAGTACATATATTCTGAAGACTAACATGCTAGATACGTACTATCCAAGAAGGAGTCCTTATCCAGAAAGGACGTGCCTGCATGAAATACTTCAATATTATTCATACAGAAGAAATGTCAGTGGAAACATGGAAGAAGAAAAATTTGCTATTGATGGATGCGAAGGATGTCTGGTCAGACATAACAAAGGAAATTTAATAAACGATTGAAAGCTAAGTTGCCCAACTCCTGACAAAAGAGAGCTTTTCTATTTAACCCTGATGCAGTTATTCAAACCTTGTTGAACTGAAAGTGAGCTACTTGGAGAATTTGACTCTTATAAAGACTCTTTCCATACTGTGAAAGACACAATTGCGTGCTCTGTATTTTCAGGTATCTTCAACCTTTGAGAGATGAGATTGAACAAGAAGAAACAATCGCTGCTAAGATAGCAAGTGAGAGTCCTCAGGGCAGTGAAAGTTCAGAACATGGAAGTCAAGATCCTCTTGAACAGCCAATCATTCGAAAGGAAGCTGCAATTGCCCTGCGTGAGGTGGAGAATGCAATGAGGTAAGTAAGACAGGAAATGGTGGATCTACAACAAATAATACAGCAATTGAATACAGATCAGAAAGTCGTTTTTGATAAAGTGAAAGGTCAAATAGAACATGGATTTTTGCATGAGAAAAAAAGTGTGCATGTTCTACATATAGACCGTTTTTATTGTACATAAGTGGCCAAGCTGGAACTGGAACACGTTCATCATTAAAGTGCTGACAAGTCATCTACAGAAGACAACATATTCTAATTTGTCCTGTGTAGTTACTGCATGTTCAGGCTTAGCTGTACATAATATTAAAGGAGTCACCCTTCATCAATTATTAATGCTGCCTGTTGAACATGACAACAGATTATCTGGTGAAATGTGTCATCAAGTGGCAAGAGTTTTAAAGAACTTAAAGTGACTAATTATTGACTAAGTCAGCATGGTGTCTAACCTAATGTTAGCTTTTACACATTTAAGAATGCACCAAATATTAAAACTGACTATGATTTGCTTTTTGGAGGAAAACACTTAACAGTCTTTGGAGTCCTGCTACAACTAACTCCAGTCAAAGTATAGCCTGTATTCGAGACACTACTACATAATGAAACTAGGAATTCACTGGGAAGTATTTGACATGTAAACATTTAGGAGCACTGTGAATACAAAGAGTTAATCAGAAATATGCGCCAAGCATCAGTTATGCATTTTGGAGATATACTAAAAGGCATAAGAATATGAGTCCTCACAAAAGAAGGAAAGAACTCATTACAAACTCCTCTGATAAAAAATGTGTTTCCTATTAATGTTTCAGCTGCAGAAGTAAGGCATAATTTTGTTAAGGAAGAGAAGTCTATTGTTTGTTTGATGCCAACCCTTGAGGAGTGTAGTAAAGTCAATGAACATTTACAGCAACTGAAAAAAGAGATCCTCAAAATTAGACCAAATGATAGAATAGAACATCAAGGAGTTACAGTGCTATTAACAGAAAAACAGCAATCAAAATTGGATAGTTTAGAAAAGTCTGTGATGAAAACCGCAGGATTAGAAAAACATTTACGTATCTGTAAAAATTGTTGTGTAATTTTACTTCGCAATTTGAAATGTTGAACAAGGCCCAGTCAATGGTGGAATGGGTAAAGGTATGAAATGTATTAATTATCCAAACAGAATTTATGTGGCATACTTAGCCATAAGATTTTATGATATTGGTGAAGTTAGGCAGATTGGGAGAGGCATTGTACGTTTTCTGTTCTTGAAAGATTTGTATGTCCGGTGAAAGCAGATCCCAGCCTCTTTAGTGTATGCAGTAACTATCCACAAATCACAAGGTTTACGTGTAGATACAGCTCTTGTTAATATTGGTAGTAGTGTATTCAAAGAAAGAATGTCATATGCAACTTTGTCATGAATTAGAACATTGTCTGGTTTATTTCTGATTGATTTTGATGGTAAGAAGGTAAGTGCTGAAGTGAGCTGTGTAAGCGAGTATAATCGATTAAGAGGTCAATATGCTCCTCATTTAGGCCAGTATCCTGTGTTTGAAAAACCGATAATGTGTCCAAAGCATAAAATATAAAAGCAGTCTAGCAGAGATGAAGAGAAAGAAGAAGACAAAGACATACGACACGATCCTAAGAAAAGAAATCTACAACACAATGAGGAAACAGAAGGCTATCACTTTGATAATAAATCTGGAGTGAGCTGTTATGCATATGACTGATTTGAAGTAGTGTGGCTCACTGGTTAGAGGCGGCAGACCCGAGAGCAGAGGACGGCCCGGGACCAGGGTTCGATTCCCGATGCGGCAGGATTCTGGACCAGGGTCAGCGGACTCGATAATTCTCTCGCTCGGTGCCCACTCTGATCAGCTATCACACTCGGCAACTCTGGGCACTAGCTTGCCTCATCTTCACTAACGGCCCCACCAGACCGCCGGGGATGCCTGGTCTCACCCTGGAGATACCCATTAAGGGACCATCTCTCAGGGAAGCCAGGAAGGGTTTCGCAGCGGTCGAAGCGCGGAGGTACCCCTTCGGGAGTGAGTCCTGCGCTATATAAGCACATAATTAATTAATTTGCATATGGCTAGGTCCAAACTGGGGTGGTGTGGTGGGCAAAAGAATGGTGGCTTGAACCGAGATCCTTGTAACTGGGGGTGTATGTTTGCATTGTCCAGCATTCCGTCCATCAACTGCTTCTTTTTCTTATGTGGCCCTAAGTGGGAAGGGTATGCCCAGATGTGGGTCCCGTGCTCACTACACCACTGGACTCAAGCTAGCCTGGTTGATGAAGGGTGATGCACTGAAAGTGGTCCCAGGATGCTTGTTTCAGGTCCAGGGAGGACCTGGCTTGGCGTTTGGGCTGGACTGTTCTCATAAGGAACAGGGTCAAGACTGATTTGCATATTGCTGGGTCCAAACTGGGGTGGTGTGGTGGGCAAAAGAATGATGGATTAAACCCAGATCCTTGTGACTGGGGGTGAATGTTTGCATTGTCCAGCATTCCGTCCATCAATTGTTTCTTTTTCATATGCAAATACAGTTTTATATGAACTGTACCATTTACCTTATTTTACAAATTCTATTAAAGAAAACGTAGATAAATAAATGTCCTGCTTTTGTCCAGTTTTGGACCAGAGCAGGGGCTGAGTGCCCCTGCAATCGGGTTGAACTGGGGTATGCACAGGGACACCAAGTGTGCCTCCAGCACTGTCTGAAAAGCATTCTATGAATGCACCTACCAAGCCCCAATATACTAAAGCCTGTCTGGGAGGTGGTTACACCTCCCTGTGACAGGAAACCTATTGTCCAGGCCTCCTCTGCTGGAGTTTCGTCCAGCAGCAGAAGGTCAGACTTAGGTCTGTGGCTGCAGCATCTATTTTGTGATGCTGGGGCTCTGTTAAACTATTACCATTCAGGTAAGTGTGTACATGTCTTCTCCCTCTAGAAGGGTGGAATTCTACCCCCGCTGCCGGGACTGAGGGGGGGTAAGATTCTAAAGTGTTTGACACCAAACACGATATGGTTGGATGCAGCCATTCCAAAGTTAGCATTTACCTCAAGGTTATAATGCACTTAAGAGTTTATGGTCTGGCTGCATCACAGAACAGCCTCAGAGAATAGATTTCGGAATCTACAGAGGAGTCCTGCTCATGCACGGGCACCCTCTAACACAAAACCAAGCACTCTGCCTTCAGGATTGATAAGGCCTGCCATAGGAGTGACTGATAGGTTTATATGTGTCAATGATTAAAGGTAGATATAAGTAACCTATATCTTAGTAAGGGGTGCATGCACCACCTTACCCAAGCTGCAGTAGCAGACCTGTGGTATCATTTTGGAAAGCTTCCCAGGGGTGGCATAATTCATGCTTCAGCCCCTGGTAGGCCTCTGGGGTACCTATTTCCTTAGTACCTAAGGTACCATATACTAGGGACTCACAAGGGTAACCCAGGCCAGTACCCAATCTGGAGTGTACCTAAAGTACAGGCAATCAATTTAGAGAGGAAGCAGCTAGTCTGGGGTCCTGGTTAGCAGGGCCCCAGTCAGACTAAAGTCAAGAAACAGTGAAACACCAGCAAAAAGTAGGAGTAACCATAGAAAGCAGATCCTACTCTCCTCCACACCCCCCCCTCCCAACGCAGGGACAGTAAACTAACCTTGACCTGCTGAGTCTTCATGTTCTAAGTAGAAATATCTGGAGAGTCCATCTGCATTGGCATGGTTACTCCCAGGTCTTTGTTCCACAGTATAGTCCCTTCCCTGTAGGGAGATATACCACCTCAAAAGTTTAGGGTTTTCACCCTTCATCTGTTTTAGCCATAAGAGGGGATTATGGTCAGTCTGAACAGTGAAGTGAGTGCCAAACAAGTATGGCCTCAGCTTTTTCAAAGCCCAAACCACAGCAAAGGCCTCCCTCTCAATAGCTGACCAACAATTCTCTCTAGGGGTCAGCCTTCTGCTAATAAAAGCTCCTGGCTGGTCCTGACCTTCATCATTCAATTTTGACAGCACAGCTCCTACCCCCAACTTAGATGCATCTATTTGGATAATGAATTCTCTGGAGTAGTTAGGACTTTGCAGAATTGGTGCAATGCACATGGCCTACTTCAGGTCATCAAATGCCCTTTGACAGCTGACTGTCCACTGAACTTTCTTAGGCATTCCTTTAGAAGTTAAATCATTCAGGGGTGTCACAGGGGATCCATACCCTTTGACAAATCGTCTATAGTACCCAGTCAGGCCCAAGAAAGCTCTGACCTGAGTCTGGGTAGTGGGAGCAACACAGTCCATTATGGTCTAGATTTTGCTCTGCGATGGTTGAACCTGGCCTCCACATACAACGTGGCCCAATTACACAACCTGACTCTGCCCTATCTGGCACTTAGTAGCCTTGATAGTTAGGCCTTGTTCTGCAGGGCCTCTAAAACATTTCTCAGGTGGACCAGGTGATCCTCCAAGGGTGAGATAAAGACAGAAATATCATCAGATATGCTGCACTTTAGTCTTCCAGGCCTGTTAGGACTTTATGCACCAACCTTTGAAAAGTTCCAGGTGCATTCTTTAGACCAAAGGACATTACCACAAATTGATAATGCCCACTAGGGGTTGAGAATGCTGTCTTTGACTTTGCATCATCAGCTAATCTGATCTACCAATGGCCAGATGTAAGATCAAATGTGCTTAGAAATTTGGCTGAGGCCAACATATCTATCAGCTCATCTGCTCTTTGGATTGGATGGGCATTAGTCCTAGTGACTGCATTGAGACCCCTGTAGTCAACACCAAATCTCACCTGTCTCTTACAACCCTGGGTGTGAGGTTTTGGTACGAAGATTACTGAACTATTTCAAGGGCTATCTGATGGTTCAATAACTCCCAAACCCAACATTTTCTGGACTTCTATCCTGATACAGTCCCTGACATGATCAGGTTGCCTGTAAATCTTATTTTTAACAGGCAGACTGTCCCCAGTGTCCACTTCATGAGTGCACCAGATGGTCTGACTTGGAGTCAGAGAAAACATATGTCTGAACTGTTTAAGAACCTGTCTGCAATCAGTTTGCTGCTGATCAGTGAGGCTGCCTACCAAGACTACTCCATCTACTGATCCATCATCAGGGTTCTGTGAGAGCAGGTCAGGGAGTGGATCACACTCTTCCTCCTGTCCCTCATCAGTAGCCATGAGCAAGCCCATGTCTGCCCTGTCAACATATGGTTTTAGTCTGTTGACATGAAGCACCCTATGGGAGCTCCTAAGAGTTCCAAGATCTACCAAATAGGTAACCTCTCGCTTCTGTTCAACAATAGTGTGGGGTCCACTCCACTTCTCTTGGAGAGCTGCTGGGGCCACAGGCCACACGTTCTGCCCTGGCTGGGAAACAGTCAGTACAGCCTTTTGGTCATGACAGGCTTTCTGTAATTCCTGGCTAGCCACAAGGTTTTTGTTTGCCTTTTTCATGTACTCTGCCATCCTGGAGCGGAGACCAAGTACATAGTCCACTATGTCCTGTTTAAGGGGATTGAGAGGTAATTCCCATCCCTCCTTCAACAGACACAATGGGCCTCTTACAGGATGCCCAAACAGAAGTTCAAAAGGGCTGTAGCCAACTCCCTTCTGAGGAACCTCCCTGTATGCAAATAAAAGACCGGGTAGTAGTATGTCCCATCTCCGCCTGAGCTTTTCTGGGAGACCCTTGATCATACCCTTTAAGGATTTGTTGAACCTTTCAACTAAGCCATTGCATTATAGGTGATAGGGTGTGGTGAATTTGTAGTTCGCTCCACACTCCTTCCACATTGCAGTCAAGTAGCTAGACATAAAGTTTGCACCTTTGTCAGATACCACCGCCTTAGGGAAACCCACTCTTGAGAACACTCCCAAGAGGGCTCTTGCCACCACAGGCGCTGTAGTGGTCCTAAGTGGAATTGCCTCTAGGTACCTAGTGGCATGGTCCACCACCATTAGGAAAAACCTGTGCCCAGATGCTGTCGGAGGATCCATTGGTCCAACAATGTCAATCCCCACTCTCTCAAAGGGAACCCCCACCACAGGTAGTGGTATCAGTTGGGCCTTTGTGGTGCCACCTGCCTTACCACTTGCTTGGCTTGACAGGGGACACAAGAGCGACAAAACTCCTTTGTGTCTTCAGACATGTAAGGCCAGTGAAAGTGAGGGACAATTCTGCCCCAAGCCTTGTTCTGGCCCTGGTGTCCTGCTAAAAGAATATCATAGGCTAAAGTCAATAGGAAACCCCTGAACTTCAGAGGTATAACCAACCTCCTGGCTGTACCAGGCTTGGGGTCTCTACTTCTGAGCACAGGAGTCCATCATCCCATTAAATCTTATGGGTTCCACTAGCATTCCCAGCAGCCTCAGCAGCAGCCTGCTGTCTGAGGGGTTCATGAGAAGGGCAGCACAGGTGCTCCTGACTCAGATGTGCCTTGGAAGAGCCCCCTGTCCCCAAGAACTCAACCTGATCAGGTTCAAGCTCCTCTGGGACAGTCCCTTCTTCCGGAGCACAATCATTTCCCTCAAGAGACTGATCATCACTCTGAGTCAAGGGGGAAGGCACTGCCTTAAGCCTACTGCTCCTTTTCTTGGAAGGCACCTGGTCCATTATTCCAGAATACAGGGCCTGTTCAGTGTTAGGCTTTTTGACCTGTGACCTAGTCACAGCAGACACATGTGAGGAGATCCATAACATTTCTGCATGGGTCTTTAACTCTACTTTCAGACCAGGCTGAAGTCTCTAGATCATTGCCAACCAAGCATTCAACAGGGAGGTCTTCACTCACCATAACTTTCTTAAGTCCAGTTACCCCTCCCCAAGAGAAATGAACAACTGCCAGGGCATGGTTGATCCTGACATTGCTTGCATTGGCCACTTGGTAAAGCTCACCAAGTATGATCTGTCCAGGGTCCACAAAGTCTGGTGTCACCATTGTGACACTTGCTCCTGTGTCCCTGTAGCCCAAAGCTTCTCTTCCATTATTTAAAGACTGTTGTCTGTGCTTGCCGCCCAAGTAACTAGGACTCACAGTGGAGGGCATGTCCATGCCTCCATCATAGACTAACACAGCCTGAGTTAGAACTCTGACTAGGCCAGAGCCCATCTCAGTACCCAGGGTTAACCCTTCTACACTCTTCTACAGAGTACCACCGCTTGGAGCTGAACTAGGGGGAACAGTTGCCTATGGGGCAATTGTGGCTAGAGTTGCATCCTTCTTGGTGCAATCCCTAGTCCAATGGCTATTCTGTTTACAGACTTTACTCCATGGTTTCTTATGGCCTTTCTTTTTGGTAGATTGGGGATCACCATCATTAGAAGATTTTTGGGGGCCTTGTGAAGACTTCTGGTCTTTATCCTTCTTCCCACCCTTATTAGTCTCTTGCTTCTTCTGGTCACCACCACCTTGGTTCTGTACCTTCTGCTTCACCCTGGTTCTGACCCATTTGTCTGACATCTTTCCCAATTCTTGTGGAGAGGTCAGATCAGAGTCTACCAGGCACTGATGCAACAGCTGATTCTGACAGTTATTAAGGATCTGCTCCCTCAATATCAAGGTATACAATCCTGTATAATCACACACTTTACTGCCCAGTAACCAGCCCTCCAGAGCCTTAGTAGCACAATCTACAAAGTCAATCCAGTCCTGAGTCTGTGTCTTTTGTGCATCTCTGAACTGCATTCTATACTGCTCAGAGGTTAGGCCAAACCCTTTTTGAGAGCACTTTTTAGGATTTTGTATTCATCTTCATCCTCTACTCTGACAGTGAGGAGCTTGTCTCTGCCTTTGTCTGCAAAGGAGAGCCACGGGATTGCTGCCCACTGCTCCTGGGGGACCTTCTGTACTTTGCAGGCCCTTTCCAGTGCAGTTGTCCATTTGTGGATGTCATATCCATTCTGATAGGGAGGGACAATCTTGTTTAAGTTTCTACGGTCATGAGACCTTTCCCTAACACTAGGAAAGTTGCTGTCACCATGGGACTCTAGTCCCATCTTTCTCCTTGCTTTTTCAAGCGCTAGGGACTCCCTTTCTAAGGCTACTCTTTGTCTCCTTATCCTCAGCTGAGCTTCTTGAAGTCTCATCTGATGCTCTCTCTTCTCCTTGGAGGCGTCCCTCCTATGAGAAGAGATAGAGGTCTCTACAGATGTGTCAGAATGGCTAGATTCCACTGAAGGTGATCTTGGCCTTCTAGGCACAGATCCAACTCTTCCTGGGGTGACAAAGAAGGGACCCACTGGGCCTCTATCTCCATCTCCAGGAGGAGCTGGATTGTCCAGGTTTAGGTCATTGTCACCTGCCTGGTCAGCATCAGAGTCTGAATCCTATGGGATTGGACCTCTGGGATTTTCCTCATCTGCTGCTCCCAACCAACTGCCTAACCTCTCAGGCTCTGAAGCCTTCTTCACGTCATCTAACAGCAATACCTCTCTGAGGCGTTGGGTGTTGGCACCTTTGCCAGTCTTCAGTTGTCTCATTGTACACAGAACGGGGAACATCGTTTACAACGCGGTGTTTACAGATCACTACCTTAACAACGCTGCCATTACAACGCAAGTCGTTACTACGACTTGCGCTGGATGGCGCTGTTGGTTAAGGAATATTGTAATTTTATATTCCAACACCTTCCCTACTGTTACGTGGACTGGTGTTGGAATATAAAATTATAATATTCCACAATCCGCGCCCTCCAACGCAAGTCATTGTCACAACTTGCGTTGTAATGGCAGCGTTGTCAAGTACCACGATCTAAAAGATCGTGTTGTACTGACATACATCCACACAGAACCCTTAACTCAGAGAAAGGGAATGTGTCATACTTAGATGTCTGTAAATTACTGACATCTGACAAGGACACTCTAGGTCCTGGCACTGAAAACTTAACTAGTGAGGTATGGTGTATCCGCTACCTACACTACTTGGGTACCTACTAAACTCTCTTGAGTTGTAGAAAGGGTGTGCTTAAGCCCTCTACACACAACTCTAAGTTCAGTAGAACTTACTGTATGTAAGCTTGTAATACATGTACCTCTGGTACCTTTAGTGGTTTTCAAATGATCAAACACTTGAGATTATCTGGTAAAACAATTGCAAGCTGGAATACCACAAGCTACATACCAATGTGATAAGTTGGCCTGGCATATGCTGTCCACTATTCTAGTGGGCACCTTGCACCAGTCCAAACGACCCTTATTGATGGTGAGTTAAAGACAACCTTAATAGAAAGCTATCCTAGTGGTAGCTGTGGAGAGCAGCCTTCAGACTAAGTCTTGAAGGAATCTAAAGCAGCTTGTTTTACCAGTCTATAATCTCGTGAATGACCACATGAAAGGAGAACCACACCTGGTATATATAAAAATATATATATTTATTCTAAAGACACCCCTCTAGTCTCTTTATGAGGCTAGAGGCAAAAGTAAATATAATAAACTTATTTAGAACAAAGAGAATTCGCACAATATACGTTGAGCCCCAGGGGTGTAAATGTAAATGTGTTTCGATTTATATAGCACACTTTAACCCAGGGGCCTCAAGGCGCTTGCTTAGGGAACCCGTCCTGGTATTCCCCTGTGAGATACCCCGGCCGGGTATCCACAAGGTGAAAGCAAGGCATCCCGCCGCAAGGGGCCGTAGTGGAGATTAAGCAAGCTATTGCCCAGAGTCGCAGATTGTGATCCCGTGAGTCGAGTAGGCACCAGAGCGAGAATTGTCGAATACATGGAATTTTTGAGCCCGAGACCCGCCGAGGCGGGGAATTGAACCCTGGTCCACAGCCGATCTCAGCTTCTGGGTCTGCCGCCTCTAACCACTGAGCCACGCTTCTCCACAAACCATATATTAAATAAGTGGTATAAGAACCACGACTGACATAGATACAAGGCCTAGAGCCTTTAGAACCACAGGGGCCACCAGGAACCACCCACGGTAATGATACAGGGGACCCACGGGGGACGCGTGCAGTGCCGAACACAACCGCAAATCACCATTAACTTCTATGGGGAAAGTCGCAGTTGGAATTTTAAGGAAAGAGGACACTTAGAAGAGGACTTGAAGCAAACCCCTTTAGAACTAGGTGGTTCTAGAGTCAACTCCCACGGGAGCACCAGAGTACTCGAGTTACCTCACCCAGGGAATCTGGGTGCATAGGTGTCTTTTTGTGTTGGGTTTCGTCATCGATTTCAATGGAGAGCTGCTGCAAATTGCTGCTGGCTTCCAAGTAGAAAGTGTCCGGGTTGATCCAAGCCTGGATCAGAGATGTAAAGAACCTGAAATCAGAGGGGACAAAGTCTGGGTCACTAGCCAGTGACCAGGAAGGCGATGAGCGATGCCCACCGATGTCGGATGCTTGCAGGTGAACAAGGTGAGGCTGGACTCTTCAGCCATGAGGACCAGGAGGCATCGATGATAACAAGGTGCTGGATTCAAGCTGTTCCATAAAGGATGTCGAGGGCTGTGGTGTCGGATTACAGATGGGACCCAACAAGCCTTGGCAACAGCAACCCATGAAGTAAGCAGAGATTGGCTTTGGTGCAAACCAGCAAGGTCTGGGAGACTCACCTCTTAGTAGGTAGTCAGGGAACATCTGGAGCAACCAGGAAAGCCCAACGGAAAGAAGAGTTACCTTCGTGGGGACCCAGCAGTCAATGGACCAGGGATCGCAAAGGGGCCTCAAGCAGAACTGCTAGAAGTGAGCTGACAGACCACTCGTGGAGTGTAGGCCCACAATCTTTGGTGCAGAGGGTGCTCGGGCGTGGACTACAAGTAGCCCAATGCACAAATTTGTAAATTTTGGGAAGTGGATGCACTAGCAAATGCGCCCAGTGTCCAGGAGTTCCGGTTCCACGTCACTCGTGAGGGCTGCGGATCTCAGCTTTGTTGGGATCTTGTGTCAACCTCTGAGTTCTGGAAGTCTGTGTCCTGAGTCGCAGTCACTCCGGGGTCCGGCGGGAGCCTTGGAAATGCAGATCGGCAAGATGCTTCTTGGTGCCCGTTTGAACAGGGGAGTCACTCCTTGACCCCAAGGGAGATTCTTCCATCTACTAGTTGAAATAGAATGTCTGGGAGGTGGTTACACCTCCATGTGACAGGAAACCTATTGTCCAGGCCTCCCCTGCCGGAGTTTTGTCCACCAGCAGGAGGTCAGACTCGTGTCTGTGGCTGCAGCATCCATTTTGTGATGCTGGTGCTCTTTTAAACTTTTACAGGTAAGTGTGTACATGTCTTCTCCCTCTTGAAGGGTAGCTGAAACCAGTAGCTGACACGAGAGACGTGGGACCGGAACTCCTAGACATCCTGCAAGTTTGCAACTGCACCTACTGCCCAAAGTTTTCTGAAGTTGTGCATTGGGCTATTTGTTTCCCTTGCCCTGAGCACCTTCTGCACCAAAGCTGAGAGGCCTACGCTCCACGAGTGTTCCGTGGGCCCGTTTTCTTCACCGCAGCTCAAATCTCATTCACTATCCTTAGTACGTTGGCTAGTGGGACCCCACGAAGGACAACCCTTTGTTTCTTGAGCTTTCCTGGTTGCTCCAGACGTGCTCTGACTCCTCTCCAAAGAGTGAGTCCCTCAGACCTTGCTGGTCTGCATCGAAGCCAATCTTGTCATCTTGCATGGGTTGCTGGTGCCAAGGCTTTTTGGGTCCAATCCGGATTCGGATGCTGCAGCACTCGACATCCTTTGTGGGACAGCTCGAATACAGCTCCTGGTTGTTGTCGACGCCTCCTTGTCCTCGTGGCTGAAGAGTCAAGCTTCACCTACTTCACTTGAAAGCACCCAACATCGGCTGGCATCTTCTTGTCGCCATCCTGGTCACTGGCTAGTGACCCAGACTCTGTCCGCTCTGCTTTCAGGTTATTCAGATCTCCGATCCAGCCTTGATCCACCCGGACGCTTTTCCTCTGGTCGCCTGCAACACTTCTTCGCATCTCTCCATTGGAATCGACGACAAAACCCGACACCAAATGACACCCATGCACCCGGCTTCCCTGGGTGAGGTAACACGAGTACTCCGTTGCTTCCGTGGGTCTTGACTCTGGAAGTGTCTAAGTCTAAAGGGTTCCATCGTAGTTCACTCCTAAGTGTCCTTAATCTTTAAAATTGTAACTTGCTTTTCTTCCATAGAAGTCAATGGTGATTCATGGCTGTGTTCAGACACTGTACACGTCCCCTGTGGGTCTCCTGTGTCCCTACCTTGGGTGTTTCCTGTTTGCCCCAGCGGTTCTACAGGCCCTAGGCCTCACTTCCAACTCTCACGTGGTTCTTATACCACTATTTTAGTTTATGGTTTGTGAGGCCCCTAGGGCATAACGCATTCTGTGCTAATTTACTGTGTGCTAATTAAGTTCTTGTATTGTACTTTTGACTCTAGCCTCATAAAGAGACTAGAGGGGTTGTGTTTTGAATAAAGACATATATTTTATATATATACCTTGTGTGGTGTACTTTCATTTGATCAATCAAGAGAATATAGACTGTTAAAACAAGCTGCTTTACATTCCTTCAAGACTTAGCCTGAAGGCTGCTCTCCACAGCTACCACTAGGATAGTTTTCTATAAAGGTTGTTGTTAGAACCGGCTGTCTCTAGTTGGCAGAGGTATGCACTTCTGACAAATAGGGACACACCTTTTCTAGTCAGGGCAAGGTGATCACACCCTTTGATAACCCCTGCTCACCCCCTTGGTAGCTTGGCAGAGCAGACAGGCTTATCTTAGAGGCTGTGTGTTAAGCATTTATGACCACATACAGTAATAAAGGGAATACACTACAAATGGACACGACACAGTAGTATTATAAAAAAAAGGATTTTTATACAAGGCTTAGCACAAGACCAAATAACGACAAAAATATACCACAATCTTAATAAACACTCTTGGAAGGAAAAATAATAGTTAAAGTGTAGTTTCTTCTTAGCACAAAGTCTTTAGTAACAAAAGCAACTCTTCTTCTTTAAAACACAGTTCTTGGCAACAATGTAACCCACACGGGAGTCACACGACGTCGACGCAAAGTTACTCCAAAGGGTTCGGCGTCGACCACGAGGAGCGCCACGTCGAGCCCAGAGTCGCACAGACCCCCACAACACAGTACCTTGGAAAAGCAAAGCACACGATGATCAGCGGCGTCGAGATGTCCGGCGTCGCGTCTTCGGCGTCAATCCGGCCTCGAAGTCGGGGCGACCTGCAGCGGCGTCGACAGATGTCAGACAGGAGCAGCGCTCATGAGGCGAAGCAGGATACGGCGGTGTGTCGATGTCGATGATGATGTTGCAAGAGTGAGCAGCGCTCAGGGCGTCGAGAGGGCACGAAAGCGATGCGATCAGCAGCGGTGCAGATACGAGGTCACTTGGAGCTGGAGCCGAACTCACTACTCACTGGCGTTGCTGCTGGTGTCGATCGGGCCCGGCGGCCGGTGGCGAGGAAGCGGGACACTGGAGCCGTTACTCAGGATGTCGAGCTGGATTCGGCGACGTCCGTCGGCGTCGAGATTGCTGGTTTCTTTCAGAGGTTCTGGATTCT
The DNA here is from genome assembly GCF_964263255.1 of Lissotriton vulgaris. Classification (NCBI taxonomy): domain Eukaryota; kingdom Metazoa; phylum Chordata; class Amphibia; order Caudata; family Salamandridae; genus Lissotriton; species Lissotriton vulgaris. Next base: position 721,522 of record NW_028250251.1, read on the forward strand.
CAAGTTCCAGCAACAAGCACTTTTAGCAGATGAAGTCCTTTAGCCCTGTGACTTCAGCAGGAGGCTGGCACTCTTCCAGCCCTTGGAGATTTTCTTTAGCAAAGCTTGAGAGTACACACTCAGTTCCTCTCTCCTGGTTCCTTGGCAAAAATAAAGAAGCACTGCAGGATTCCCCCAACAAACAGCACACTGGCAGAAGGGGAAGGCAAGTCCTTGGATCAGCAGGCTTCTTGTCCTTGGTTCAGGGTCCCTTGTCAGAAGTGATCTAAATTCTTGGTTCGGGGGTCCTTCTCTTATACCCCTTTTTGGCTTTGATCCCTTTGTCCATGCAGGGGAATTTCCCCACATCCTGGGTCTGTTGTGGGTGTAGCCAGGCAGAGGCACCTGACCTATACACTGAGCAGGGCTGGGTCATCAGACGCCCAGCAGGAGGCGGAGCCAGCATTGTCACTGGCAGGAGCAGAGCTATCGGCCTCCTGGTAGGAGGTGGGGCCAGGATCGTCCATGGCAGGCACATAGCCATCAGTCGCCTGGCAGGAGGTGGAGCCAGCATTGTATCAGGCAGGGCAGGCTATCAGGAACTACTCTCCCCCTACTCTCAATGCAAATGTCCCACTCATCCCACACTGACTCACTCAGACCTCTGGAGCCACCCAGCTCCTGTCACACACACACCAAACCAGCAGAAACCAGAAATAGTTAGACAAGAAAATAGCCACTTTCCAAAAGTGCTATTTTCAAACCCAGAGTCTAAAAACCATCCACACAAACGGATGCGTAATTAAACCCTGAGTTCAGGGACACCAAATTTGACATTGCACCATGCTCCCCGAGCCAGCTAGGATTATAGCATTAATAATCCAGGCAGCCCATTCTAACTAATGGAGAGCAGGTTACCTCGCAATAGTGAAAAACGAATATGGCTGTAATTCACTATTAGGACATGCCAACTTGGTCAGGCCTGTCCTACCTTATACTTACAATGCACCCTGCCCGTGGGCCTACCATAGGGGTGACTAACATGAAGTTAAGGGAAGGTTTAGGGACTGGATGGTAGGGGTACTTGCGCAGTCAGCGTGACAGCACTAGACTGCACGTAGGTCTAGCAATGGCAGACCTTTAGACATACTTTTACTAGGCTGCTCTTGTGGGTGGCACAACATGTGCTGCAAGCCCACAAGCAGCATTTGTATTTACAAGCCCTGGCACTCATGGTGCACTAGACTAGGGACTGATAGTAAACCAAATAAGCCAAACATGGAATTCAATGAATACAGCAATATTACATAGGGAGCACTTGCACTGTGGCACTGATCAGCAGTGGCACAGTGCCCAAAGCGATATACCAGCAAAAACATTGTAAACAGGGGAGGCAAACAGAAAAAAAATGGAGGAGAGACTCAAGCCAATGATGCCAGGTCTAACACGTGTCCCCTCCAGCTGAAATGTGGGGAGAACTACCCTTGACCTAGGGAGTCCTTATCACTAAGGCTGAAAAATCTGGACAGACCATCAGCATTGGCGTGATCTGTACCAGGGCGGTGTTCCACCGTAAAGTCCATCCCCTGTAGGGAAATGGACCACCTCAACAGTTTTGGATTCTCACCCCTCATCTGCATCAACCATCTGAGGGGCCTGTGGTCTGTCTGAACCCGGAAGTGAGTCCCAAACAGGTATGGTCTTAGCTTCTTCAGTGCCCAGACCACAGCAAATGCTTCTCGCTCTATCGCACTCCACCTCTGTTCCCTGGGAAGTAACCTCCTACTGATGAAGGCTACAGGCAAGTCTCGGCCCTCTTCATTCACCTGAGCTAGAACAGCCCCTACGCCATGCTCTGAAGCGTCCGTCTGGACAACAAATTCTTTAGAAAAGTCGGGTGCCTGGAGTATAGGTGCTGTGCACATTGCAGTTTTCAGGGTGTCAAAGGCCGTTTGACAGGCGTCAGTCCAGATCACATTTCGTGGCTGCTTCCTGGAAGTCAGCGGAGTCAAGGGGTGCACAATGTTGCCATAATCCTTGACAAACCTCCTGTAGTAACCCGTGAGACCTAAGAAGGCTCTCACCTGAGTTTGGGTTTGGGCGGCGCCCAAGCCAGGATGGTATCAATCTTGGGTTGTAGGGAGGCCACCTTGCCGCTCCCTACTTGGGGACCCAAGTACACCACAGAACCCTGCCCAATCTGGCACTTACTGGCTTTGATTGTAAGGCCTGCTCTGCGCAGGGCCAACAACACTTCCTGGAGGTGGCGCAAGTGTTCCTCCCAGCTGGCGCTGAACACTGTGATGTCGTCCAGGTAGGCGGCACTGAAGTCCTTCAGTCCAGCCAAGACCTGGTTGATCAACCTCTGGAAGGTGGCAGGGGCATTCTTCATCCCAAAGGGCATCACCCGGAACTGGTAGAGTCCATCTGGTGTGGAGAATGCTGACCTCTCTTTCGCCCCATCAGTTAAGGCGATCTGCCAGTACCCAGACGTTAGATCAAACGTGCTAAGGTACCGTGCAGCCCCCAACCAATCTATGAGCTCATCAGCTCTGGGAATGGGGTGCGCGTCAGTCTTGGTGACTGAATTGAGTCCTCGGTAATCAAGACAGAACCGAAGTTCTGGTGAAGCACCAGGCGCTGCAGCCTTCGGGACCAAGACCACTGGGCTGGCCCAAGGACTGCTAGAGGACTCAACCACCCCTAAGGCAAACATTTTGGAGACCTCCTCCTTAATGTATGCTCTGACCTTGTCAGTCACCCTGTAAGCCTTGTGCTTGACAGGAGTGCTGTCCCCGGTGTTCACGTCATGGACACACCTGTGAGTGACACCAGGAATCAAGGAGAGCAGATCAGAAAATTGCCCCAACAGGTGGCGACAATCTTGCTGCTGCTCAAGGGTCAGTGTGTCAGAGAGGACCACACCATCCACTGACCCATCTTGCTCTTTTGCATACAGGAGGTCAGGAAGAGGCTCACTCTCCTCCTCCATTCCAGCATCTGTAGCTAGGAGCATGCCCACTTCGGACCTTTCTAAGTGGGGCTTTAAACGGTTGGCATGCAGGACCCTCAAGGGGTTCCTGGGAGATTTCAAGTCCACAAAGTAGGTAACATCGCTCTTCTTCTCCACAACCTTAAACGGGCCAGTCCACCTGTCCTTGAGCGCACAAGGTTCCACAGGTGACATAACCCAAACTTCTTGACCAGGCTGAAGTTCGACCAGAGTGGCATTCCGGTCGTACCAACGCTTCATCTCTTCCTGGCTGGCCTCCAGATTTGCCTGAGCAAGATCTCTGAAGCGCCTAGTCTGGTTCCTAAAGGCCAGCATGTAACTGTATACATCCTGGGGAGGTTTCCTGGGAGATTGCTCCCAGCCTTCTTTGACCAGACTCAAAGGTCCTCTTACCGGGTGACCATACAAAAGCTCAAAGGGGCTGAACCCTAGAGACTTCTGTGGCACCTCACGGTAAGCAAACAGCAGGCATGGCAAGAGGACGTCCTATTTCCGCCTCATTGGTTCTTCAAGACCCATGATCATGCCTTTAAGGGTCCGGTTGAATCTCTCAACCAGCCCATTACCTTGAGGGTGGTAAGGAGTGTTGAACTTGTAGGTTACCCCACACTCCTTCCACAGAGACTTCATATAGTTGGAAATGGAGTTGGTGCTCCGGTCTGACACCACCTCTCTGGGGAACCCCATGTGGGAGAAAACACCCATCAGTGCCCGTCCCACCACGGGGGCCGTCACTGTCCGGAGAGGGATGGCTTCCGGGTACCGTGTGGCATGGTCCACCAAGACCAGGATGAACCTGTTGCCCAGGGCTGTCTTGGGGTCCAGGAGCCCAACAATGTCAATCCCCACCTGGTCCAAGGGGGTACTGACAACTGGAAAAGGTTGGAGGCGAGCCTTCTGCTTCCTTCCACTTTTCCCACTTGCCTGGCAAGTGTGACAGGTTTTATAATGGATGTCTACATCCCTTCTCATCTGAGGCCAATAAAAATGGGTGACAAGCCTGTCATAGGTCTTGTCCTGCCCCAGATGTCCAGCTAACGGAACGTCATGAGCCAAACCCATTTGGAAGGCTCTGAAGTGCTGGGGTACCACCAGCACATGGGCTGACCCAGGCTCAGCAGCCTTAGGCTCGCTATACAGGAGGTCATTCTCCCAGTAGACAAAATGTGACCCTGACTGATCACCTGAGGTTTGGGCTGAAGCCTGCTGCCTCATACCCACAAGAGAAGGGCACGCTTTCTGTTCTGCAACAAATTCCTCCCTGGAGGGACAACCATCCTGCTGCCAGTGGGTCAGCTCGGGCAGGTCTCCCAGTTCAGCCACTTGTTCCCCTGTGGGCTCCAGGGCATCCCCCTCAGGGTCTACCTGCTCCTGGACCACGGGAACTATGGGGGCCAATTTCCCGTGCCTCCTGCCTCTTCTCTTTACAGCTGGGTCCTGGGCCATACTTTCAGGCTCCAGGACCCCATCAACACCCTTACTTGCTGTCATGGATCGAGTGGTTGCACACGCCCACTCTGGCACACCCAACATTTTCAAATGTGTCTCCCTCTCCACATTAGCCCAAGGGGAGTCCTCCAAATCATTGCCCAGGAGACAATCAACAGGCATGGCGGGCCTCAGAGCAACCTGAAGAGTACCTGAAACTCCCCCCCATTCAAAGGAAACCTGAGCTACCTCACACTCTTTCTGGGAGTTGTCAGCAGCTATCACGGGATAGAATGCGTGGGGAACCACCTGCTCTCTGGACACCAAGTGACACTTGACAGCTGTCACACTCGCTCCGGTGTCTCTGAGAGCTTCCACTCTATGGCCATTAATGGTCACCCACTGCCTATATTTATTAGTGTTACTAGGCAGAGGGGGTGGAGGGACAATTTCCATGTCTCCTAGCGAGACCAGGGACATCTCTGCGGGACCCCTCCCACCAGGGGCAACCATCTCCTCCCCTCCCAGGGCTACACTCGCCAACTGACGGGGGGTGCACGTGGTGGTGCACTAGAGTCCCTCATGGGACACTGGGGATCATAAAAACGATGTCCTACCTGCTTACAGACATAGCAGGTCATTGGGCCACTATAAACAGGTTTACCTGTCGGGCCCGAGCTTCTTCACAGGGGCAGGTTGGGAACCTTTCCCTTGGTTCCCTTGGGGATTACTTTGGGGCCCTTTCTGGGACTCCTTTTGTTTACCCCTGTCCCCCCCACTCTTCTGCTGGGGACCCTGCCTACCTTTGGCTGAGTCTCCCACTGGACCCTTGTGGACCCTGGTACCAACCCAGCGGTCCGCCTCCTCAGCAAGTTTTCTACGGTTAGATATCTTGCTATCAATAAGGTACTGGCGCAACTCTGGAAAACAGCTATTAGACAAATGCTCCCAAGCAAACAAATCATAAAGAGCTTCATAACTTTCCACTTTGCTGCCCTTTACCCAACCATCCAGGGCTCTGCAAAAAAATGACACATATTCAACCCACGTCGTGCCAGGCAATTTCTTACATTCTCTAAAAGCTTGTCTGTACTTTCCTGGGGTTAGGCCATACCTCAACATTAAAGCATCTTTCATATGAGCATAAGACGTCCTATCCTCAACAGGCATGTCTAACAGGGTATCTCTCCCCTCATTCACAAAGCGACCCCACAACCCCGCTCCCCAATCCTTCTCAGGGACCCGGTGGGCCAACAAAGCTAACTCACATGCTTTAAACCATTGCCCAATATCTTCATTCTTATGATAATCTTTGATCACATCTTTGGGAAAATAAAACCTACTTTCTGCAGGCACAGATGGGATGCTGCCACCAGAGGGATTCAAGTCTAACTCTTTAGCTTTGAGCTCTAGCTCCCTCAACCTTGTGTCACGCTCCAAAGCTAACTTTTCTCTCTCAAACTCCAACCTTTTGATCTCCAAATCAGCTTCTCTCCTACCTCTTGCATTTTCTAACTCCAACTGCCCATTTATCTTAAGTTTTGCCATTTCCATGTTGTATGCTCGCTCCTTCTCCCTTTCTTCTCTTTCTTCAGGAGAAAGACCTTTAGAGGAAACACTGCTACCGGGAGAGGACATAGGCCCATTCACTGGTACCTCCTCATCCCCTTCCACTGGCGGTACCACCACCGGATCAGTGGGATCTCTGGACTATAACCAGGCTTGCAATGCTTTCAGATAATCCTCTTTAATTTCAAGGCCTGTGGTAGGAACTTTAAACTGCTCGCAAAAGTGTTGCAGCTGCTTCTCTCTGTATTTCTTTATCTTCTTCCTATCAAATTCCTCCACAACAACAACAGGGGCAGTGACTCCGGCGTCACTCATGGTCAAAACTGGCAGTGTTCAAAAAAATAAAGCTTCAGAAAAGTGGAGAACAAAAATAGAATCCTTCCAAATAGATTTTGGCTGCACTATGGTCTGCTTTCACTATGTAGCGCACACTAATCACTGCACATGGGTCATAAATGCAAAGTTCAAATCCACACCGCTGACCCACCAATGTTAGAACTGGCTGTCTCTAGTTGGCAGAGGTATGCACTTCTGACAAATAGGGACACACCTTTTCTAGTCAGGGCAAGGGGATCACACCCTTTGATAACCCCTGCTCACCCCCTTGGTAGCTTGGCAGAGCAGACAGGCTTATCTTAGAGGCTGTGTGTTAAGCATTTATGACCACATACAGTAATAAAGGGAATACACTACAAATGGACACGACACAGTAGTGTTATAAAAATAGGGATTTTTATATAAGGCTTAGCACAAGACCAAATAACGACAAAAATATACCACAATCTTAATAAATACTCTTGGAAGGAAAAATAATAGTTCAAGTGTAGTTTCTTCTTAGCACAAAGTCTTTAGTAACAAAAGCAACTCTTCTTCTTTAAAACACAGTTCTTGGCAACAATGTAACCCACACAGGAGTCACACGACGTCGAGGCAAAGTTAATCCAAAGGGTTCGGCGTCGACCGCGAGGAGCGCTACGTTGAGCCCGGAGTCGCACAGACCCCCACAACACAGTACCTTGGAAAAGCGAAGCACACAATGATCAGCGGCGTCGAGATGTCCGGCGTCGCATCTTTGGCGTCGATCCGGCCTCGAAGTCGGGGCGACCTGCAGCGGCATCGACAGATGTCAGGCAGGAGCAGCGCTCACGAGGTGAAGCAGGATACGGCGTCGTCGTCGATGTCAATGATGAAGTTGCAAGAGTGAGCAGTGCTCACGGCGTCGAGAGGGCACGAAGGCGATGCGATCAGCAGCGGTGCAGACACGAGGTCACTTGGAGCTGGAGCCGAACTCACTACTCACTGGCGTTGCTGCTGACGTCGATCGGGCCCGTTGGCCGGCGTCGAGTAAGCGGGACACTGGAGCCGTTACTCACGATGTCGAGCTGGATTCGGCGACGTCCGTCGGCGTCGAGATTACTGGTTTCTTTCAGAGGTGCTGGATTCTCAAGTTCCAGCAACAAGCACTTTTATCAGATGAAGTCCTTTAGCCCTGTGACTTCAGCAGGAGGCTGGCACTCTTCCAGCCCTTGGAGATTTTCTTTAGCAAAGCTTGAGAGTACACACTCAGTTCCTCTCTCCTGGTTCCTTGGCAAAAATAAAGAAGCACTGCAGGATTCTCCCAATAAACAGCACACTGGCAGAATGGGTAGGCAAGTCCTTGGATCGGCAGGCTTCTTGTCCTTGGTTCAGGGTTCCTTGTCAGAAGTGATCTAAATTCTTGGTTCAGGGGTCCTTCTCTTATACCCCTTTTTGGCTTTGATCCCTTTGTCCATGCAGGGGAATTTCCCCATATCCTGGGTCTGTTGTGGGTGTAGCCAGGCAGAGGCACCTGGCCTAATCACTGAGCAGGGCTGGTTCCTCAGACGCCCAGCAGGAGGTGGAGCCAGCATTGTCACTGGCAAGAGCAGAGCTATCGGCCTCCTGGTTGGAGGTGGGGCCAGGATCGTCCATGGCAGGCACAGAGCCATCAGTCGCCTGGCAGGAGGTGGAGCCAGCATTGTATCAGGCAGGGCAGGCTATCAGGAACTACTCTCCCCCTACTCTCAATGCAAATGTCCCACTCATCCCACACTGACTCACTCAGACCTCTGGAGCCACCCAGCTCCTGTCACACACACACCAAACCAGCAGAAACCAGAAATAGCCACTTTCCAAAAGTGCTATTTTCAAACCCAGAGTCTAAAAACCATCCACACAAAAGGATGCGTAATTAAACCCCGAGTTCAGGGATACCAAACTCGACATTGCACCATGCTCCCCGAGCCAGCTAGGATTATAGCATTAATAATCCAGGCAGCCCATTCTAACTAATGGAGAGCAGGTTACCTCACAATAGTGAAAATCGAATATGGCTGTAATTCACTATTAGGACATGCCAACTTGGTCAGGCCTGTCGTACCTTATAGTTACAATGCACCCTGCCCGTGGGCCTACCATAGGGTGACTAACATGAAGTTAAGGGAAGGTTTAGGGACTGGCAAGTAGGGGTACTTGCGCAGTCAGCGTGACAGCACTAGACTGCACGTAGGTCTAGCAATGGCAGACCTTTAGACATACTTTTACTAGGCTGCTCTTGTGGGTGGCACAACACGTGCTGCAAGCCCACGAGCAGCATTTGTATTTACAAGCCCTGGCACTCCTGGTGCACTAGACTAGGGACTGATAGTAAACCAAATAAGCCAAACATGGAATTCAATTAATACAGCAATTTTACATAGGGAGCACTTGCACTGTGGCACTGATCAGCAGTGGCACAGTGCCCAAAGCGATATACCAGCAAAAACATCTTAACAGGGGAGGCAAATATAAAAAAAATGGAGGAGAGACTCAAGCCAATGATGCCAGGTCTAACAGTTGTCTTAAACCTACCATCAATAAGGGTAATTTGGACTGGTGCAAGGTGCCCACTAGAATAGTGGACATTATATGCCAGGCCAACTTCTCACATTTGACACCAAACACAACATGTTTCGATGCAGCCATTCCAAAATTAGCCTTTACTGCGAGGTTATAATGCACTTAAGAGTATATGGTCTGGCTGCATCACAGAACAGCCTCAGAGAATAGATCCCGAAAGATGCAGGGGGGTCTTGCTCATGCATGGGCACCCTCTCACACAAAACCAAGCACTCTGCCTTCAGGATTGATAAGGCCTGCCGTAGGAGTGACTGATAGGTTTATATGTGTCAGTGATTAAAGGTAGATATGGGTAACCTATATTTTAGTAAGGGGTGCATGCACCACCTTACACAGGCTGCAGTAGCAGACCTGTGGTGTCATTTTGAAAGGCTTCCCAGGGGTGGCATAATTTATTTATTTATTTATTAGAGAGTTTTGTATAGCGCGAACAAGACCCGTGGATATCAGAGCGCTTAACATCGAGGTAGGTTACACATTGACAGTCAAATATCAATTCTAAAAACAAACAGATATAAGGTAAAAGACGCTATGGCTATAAGGGGTGCCTAAATAAATATATTCCAAACACATGTGCAATTAGTAATAAAAGGTGAGAAAGGCCTAGTTTATAACACAATCCATATCAGTAGATAAAGTGGGCCTTGCGAGACCCCAATTGCATTAGGACAAGGGGTTGAGATTGCTTCGTTAACCCGGACTCGTTGAGTTCTGTTGCTTAGGACCGGATTGAACCATCTCAGCACATTACATCACATTACATCGAAGTAGGTTACACATTGACAGTCAAATATCAATTCTAACAACCAACAGATATAAGGTAAAAGAAGCTGTGGCTATAGGGGTGCCTAAATAAATATATTCCAAACGCATGTGCAATTAGTAATAACGGTGAGAAAGGCCTAGCTTATAACACGATCCATATCAGTAGATAAGGTGAGGTAGAGGTTATATAGTTTGGCTAAGAAAACAGCTATTGAGATTGCTTGATTAACCCAGAATCGTTCCGTTCTGTTGCTTAGGAACGAATTGAACCATCTCAGCACATTACATCACATAACATCAAGGTAGGTACACATTGGCAGTCAAATATCAATTCTAAAACCAACAGATATAAGGTTAAAGAAGCTGTGGTTTTAAGGGGTGCATAAATAAGTATATTCCAAACACATGTGCAATTAGTAAATAAAAGGTGAGAAAGGCCTAGCTTATAACACGATCCATATCAGTAGATAAGGTGAGGTAGAGGTTATATAGTTTGGTTATGAAAACAGCAATTGGTTCACACAGGACTGTGGTATCGATCAGAGTACAGCTGAGGCTTGTGAGTGGAGTCAGTCTCTTGACAATGTTAGTATTCATGGAGAGGGACCACTCTTCAGCTGATGTAGAAGTTCATAACCAGCGCTCCGTCGGCTTCCCTATGCAAGGTATTTACTCATCATATGGCTTTTCAATTCCCGTTTGAATGTTGCAATATTTTGAATCTTCCTAATGCTTGAAGGGAGTGAGTTCCAAACTCTGGGGGCAGCTCCAGTGAATGCTCGATCATAGGTCTTTTTCTTTCGAAAAAAGGCCGGCCTCAACAGCAGCTCCTTGGCGCTTCTCGTTGGTCTGTTTCCTCCCGATAGCTTTATTTTCTTGCTTAGGTATCCTGGCGTGTTATAGTGCACCGCTTTGTGAGTAATACATGCTGTCTTCATTTGAATTCTGGCCTCATAAGGTAGCCAGTTTAGTGCTTTCAGGTGAGGAGATATATGATCAAATTTCCTCGATCCAGTGATAAGTCTTGCCGCAGCGTTGAGACAGGCTTTTAGTGGTGCTGTGGATGTTTTAGGTAGGCCCGTTAATGTAGAGCAACCATATTCAATCCTGGATATGACTAGGGACTGTATAGCCAATTTTAAGTCTGCCTCTGAGATGAATGGTTTTAATTTTCTTAAGTAGCTCAGATGGAAGCGGGCACTTTTCGCCATTGAATTAATGTGGGCTTTCATGTCGAGGTTCTCATCTAATATGATTCCTAATGATTTAGCTGAGTTGACTAGGGTTGGTGTGCAGTTAAGCGCAGTCACCAATTTGGTCCATTCCTTTACTTGCGGGTGGCTCCTTGGAGGTGCAATTAGCACAAATTCTGTTTTCTGGGCATTTAATTTCAGATGATTCGTCGTTAACCATTACATAGCCATCTTTAGTGTCTTATTCATTAGATCTATGTCATCAAGGGAGGCGATCTTTAAGTATTTTTGCGTGTCGTCAGCATACATGTGGTAGGATATCGTTGATTTCCGAAGAATGTCTGTAAGAGGTTCGACATACAAGTTGAATAGATCTGGGGATAGTGTTGAGCCTTGCGGGACCCCAATTGCATTAGGACAAGGGGTTGAAATTTCTTGGTTAACCCGGAATCGTTGAGTTCTGTTGCTTAGGAACGAATTGAACCATCTCAGCACATTACCGGCCAATCCCATCCTGTCCTGTAGCCTGGACAGTAGTGTTTCGTGGTTTACCGTGTCAAAAGCAGATGACAGGTCTAGGACAATCAATAGGCATGCTTGATTTTGGTCTAGGGCTTGTAGTGCGTCATCAACAATATGCAGGATCGCTGTTTCTGTGCTGTGCCCTGCTCTGAACCCTGATTGGCATTCGTCTAGCAGGGAGAACTTGGTGATGTCTTGCTTCAATTGGCTCTGCACGCATTTCTCAATTAGTTTGGCAAGTAAAGGGATGTTGGTTACTGGTCGATAGTTATTCGGATCTGATGCGTCCGCTGTCGGTTTTTTGATAATTGGCACTACTTGTCCTGTTTTTAGGCAATCAAGGAGGATCCCTTGTGTAAGTGAAGCGTTTATTATTTTGGTCCAGATTGGAACCACAATGTGGCTGATTTCTCTTACACATTTTGCAGGTAAAGGGTCTTGATAGTGGTTGTTTGGTCTGATTTCTGACAGTGTTTTGGCGATCTTGACCTGGTCATATAATTCAAATGTGTCCCAGTTTGCTTCATTTTTTGTCTTATTACTCTCTGTTGTCACACAGGCCTCGCTCCTCGGCAAAGTTTGGGTCAGGAGGATAACCGCGGCGTTTGAGAGATCTACCTCTAGCGATTTTGTTTTCTCAGAGAAGAATGTAGAGAATTCCTCACAGCTTAAGGGAGTTTTTGAGTTTTCTTGGGTTGATTTGGCTAGTTTATCTGATTGCTGTTTTAGTATTTCGAAGAGTTTTCGTGATCTGTTTTTGGCATTGTCTAGTTCTGCTCTTATAAATTCTTTTTTAGAATTGATTACCTTTTTGTTATATTTGTTTCTGATTTTTCTGAGGGCTTTCAGCTCTGGTGAGGAAGGGTGTTGTCTCCATTTTCTTTCGGCTGTTCTCAGTTTGCGCCTGTCCTCATTCAGTGACCCACTAAACCACAGATTCTTTGGCTTATCTGTAACTTTTTTCATTTTTTGAGGCATGGTGTCATTGACGATATTTCCTATTGAAGTTATGTAGTGATCAGTCAGCTCATTTACATCCTGCATGTCGTTAGGTGGCTTTAAGTCTCTCTCGCAGCTTTCGACCAATAGCTCAATATTCGCCTCTTTTATATCTCGGATCAATTTTCTGGACTTGGGGGGTTGCACGGTTCTACCCTTTTTCACTGTGGGAATCAAAAATGTTATGGCGTGATGGTCAGACCAGTCGCATGGATCTATGGCGCAGATCAATGTCTCTTTGTTTCTAGAGATGATCCAATCTAAGGTCGCTCCTTGCGCGTGGGTAGGTTGGGTGAATGCTTGTATGAGGTTTAGTTCGGCGAGGAACTCTTTAAACGAATTAACCAGTTTGTCATTGCCGTCGTCGCAGTGTAGATTAAAGTCACCCAGGAATATGTTGTTGGCATCTGGATTGGAGTTGGCAGTTATGATCTCTATTAGTTGCTCTGTGAACTTTGCGTTATCTCCTGGTGGATGGTAAAATGCATGCAAGTTGCATTTTTGATTACTTGATGATCTTATATTCAAACCGAGGTATTCACAAGATTCTATGGGGTCGGCTTGGATCATGTTGACCTCTATTTCTGATCGATGAATACATGCTATACCTCCTCCTGTTTTCCTTGGCCTATCTAATCTCACAATGTTATAATGAGGTGGTACTAAGAGATCAATGGTGGGGGAGGATGATTCCTTTAGCCATGTTTCCGTAAGGATTGCCAGGTCGATTTTGTTATTGATGATGAGGGCTGCTATGTCTGATGCATGTTTGGATGCCGAACGACAATTGAGTAGAAGGCAGTTCAAGGGATTATCTGAGTTAAGGATGTTCCCATTTTCGGATTCATTTGCTGATAACTGAATATGTTGTAGGTTGAGGTGAATTGCTTTCCTGTCATTCTTTCTGTAAGTTCTAGTAGAATCAATTGGTACTGTTCTGATTCTCTCCTCACTCCCCCAGGCCGGTTGTTCATAGGTTCGGAGTAAGGCCAGGGTTTCTTCGTTTGACAAGGGGTTTATCCTGTCTGGTCTATTGAGCCTATTTTTTAGGGACAAGGCCATCCCGTCATTCCTTTTTTGTTCGGCGAGTACTAGATTCTGGATATCGGAGACCTTAGAGTGCATGCTTGCCGTCAGCTCCCACAATTTATCGAATGCCTGCGAAATTATCATCGAGCCTTGTGCCAGGTTGCCTACTATTTTCTGGAGCTTCTTAATTTCTTTCTGGTTTCGGGGTGATTTCTTAGGGAGGATTGCCCTGCCACTTCGGGTTATGCATTTTGCTCTACTCCGTAGTTGATCTGTTCTCATTTTCACAGTTCTATCCTTTGTATCCTTGGTTGGGTTGTCGCTTCCGATTCTGTTTGGGATGTCGTGTGTGTTATTTATGTTGTGTACTGCAGGTATTGAATTTGTGGGTGGGGATCTATCATACTCTGGTATGAAATTCGGGAGAGGTATCAGGTCATTTAGTGACTCGCTAGGAGCTGAGGTATTCTCTTCAAGCAGATTCGCACCGACTGGTGGCGGCATCAGCTGTATCCTTTGGACCTGGACCTGCTCTTCATTTGCCCGATTGGAAGATCTCTCTGTTCTTTCTGGCTCGTTCTCTGGGGTTGCCATCTCCCTTTCGGTTATGTCTCTCGAGCTGGAAGTTTGATTGTTATGGTCCCCGGTTCGGTTGGCGTCTCTAGTTGTAGTATCAGTGTTGTCGAGAGAGACTTCATGTGAGGTCATGGGTAGTTGGTGTCTTGGTCTCTCCAGCTGTATCCTTTGGACCTGGACCTGCTCTTCATTTGCCCGATTGGAAGATCTCTCTGTTCTTTCTGGCTTGTTCTCTGGGGTTGCCATCTTCCTTTCAGTTATGTCTCTCGAGCTGGAAGTTTGATTGTTATGGTCCCCGGTTCGGTTGGCGTCTCTAGTTGTAGTATCAGTGTTGTCGAGAGAGAATTCATGTGAGGTCATGGGTAGTTGGTGTCTTGGTCTCTCCAGAGTTTCTTTTATTATTAGGAAAGACTTTTCAAACTCTTCCAAGTCCCTATTAGCTGCTTGTATCAGCACTATTCCCGTTTTATATAAAGTGATGCATAATTCTGCATTGCAACTTATTGACGGGGAAGACATTATTTTTGTGCCATGAGGGATGTTTCTCATAACTTTTATGAACAGCATTTCTGTGAGATCATAGCGCCATTTCGCTGTTTTATTTGTGTAGAAAATCAAGTCATTCATTATGGTGCCTTTGACTCTATCAAAGTATGGGTCTGCGAACAGTATGTCTGGGTTCTTTCTCAATGTGTTATGTTTAAACTTTTTGGTAGCATTTTTGGATAGCGTAGGGGGATATTTTATACTCTGTGCTTTGGAGCTAGCCATCGCCCGGTATCTATTATCTATTTTCCTTTCCCGTTGTAAATCTTAAGGTGATTAGTTCTGATTTGATCGCTTGCAATTGTACAGTGGTAGTCAGAGGCTTAGAAATAGGTCAGGTACCAATATTTCGTGGTAAGTATATTTTCCTCTGCTATCCTCTAATTATATCTTTATAGCTGCGTTACCAAGCCGTAAGAATTAGTTTAACTATCCCTTATTAAGTTAAGTTAAGTTAAGAGAGGTCTCATGTAGAGCTAGCCGTTACAAGATGTCTGCCGTTTCTGTCCCTGTTGATCTGGGGGGAGTGCACTTCCTTACTTTCCATTCCTGTAGTTGGTCCCTTTTTCCTTTCACTTATCCGATTACTCAGCTGGCTCTCTTCCCTGTTTTGGTATGTCGGCAGTCCCCTCTCAATGTCTATGCCCCTGGGTCGATGTTCTTTGCTGGCTATGTGGCAATGTGAATTAGTCCGATTCCTTCCCCTTCTTTACTCGTGGTCTGGGTATGCTCTCACATTCCTTATGGTCATGTCAGGATAGACCTCTTGCCGGTATATGTAGTGCTTATGGGATCGTGAGTATACACAATGACATGTCTTAGGCGGCCGCCATTTTAAGGTCAGGCCTGCCGTTTCTCCCTTTCCTCTCAGTTCCTCTCAGTTCCACTCGATATCTTTCTTCCTTGTGTATAATCAGGCGGGGGGCAGTGCGGTGTTGTAAGGGTGTTCGTACCTCGCCCGTCGTTCGCCGAGGCTGCTCCTCCTCTTCTATTTGCAGTGACCGGATCTTGCCTGCAGTCACCGGAGGTGCAGTCCCCGAAGCCTCTTAATTCTCAGCATCGGCGGTGCAGTCGAGGAAAACTCTTCTTTCTCAGCCCCGAGCAGCCCAGGGTGACAACAGATGGTTCGGTGTAGGTCCGCCCTCAACTCCGAGTGTCCATACAGTGAGGCTTGCACTCCGAGGTCCGTCGTCCGTGGAGTCCGATGAGCTGGATCAGCCTAGTTGATTACTGACCAGGTATGTTGTCTTCTGCGATTCTTAGCTCTGATCCTTCTATTTTTCTCTCCTCTGTGCCTTCAGCGATATCTTCGGTGATTCTAGGCCGCACCTAGGGTTATTCAGGGATTTACTCCATATTTGGATATCCCTAACTCCAGAGCTCTTCCCTAGAGCTCCTGTCCGGCGGCCATCTTATGTTACATCTTATAATACATGCTTCAGCTCCTGGTAGGCCTCCGGTGTACCTATGCCCTTAGTACCTAAGGTACCATATACTAGGGACTCACAAGGGTAACCCAGTAACCAATCTGGAGTGTTCCTAAAGTACAGGCAATCAATTTAGAGAGGAAGAAGCTAGGCTGGGGTCCTGGTTAGCAGGGCCCCAGTCAGACTAAATTCGGGAAAGAGTGAAACACCAACAAAAAGTGGGGGTAACCATAGTAGGCAGATCCTACTCTCCTACAGTAAGTAAGACTTGTAACACTTTAGTTGTTCTTTAGAACACTCTTTGAGGCTGCAGTGCAATACAAGGGAATTAACTGACAGGCGGCTCCTGTTGAAAGTACATATTTTACTAAGATTGTCAGGCATCATCCTCATATGGTTGAGAAAAAGTGTGTGAATATACAGAAAATAAGCATTTATTTTAGTTTCTGGAGTACTTTCCATAACCTCTAAAGGAAAAGCATGAGAAAACAATTTTCGCTCAAACATGATTAATGAAATACCATCAGAAGGCTTTTTCACAGGTTTGAATCATATTAGAACATTCCACAATTCCTAAAATAGTATGGTACCATCAACAAATGATTTATATTGTAACTAATATCTGTTATCACCCTTTATACCTTCTCCTTTTTGTGACCCTCAAAACCTGCCATTCACTACAATGCATTTCACTGGGGATCATGCCTCAGAGTCCTGTAAGCACTGCCACAGCATGTTGTCCATGTTGCACCCAGACAATAAAGGAGGTGTGGGCTCATTTTGGACCCCGATATATGCCCTTTGGGGTCTGAGTGTGATCACTCTGGCCACCTACATATTGTTTTTAATTCATTTTCAGGATACAGGGACCAAGTCCCAGAGTCTTGTATTGGCTGCCAAAGCATATTGTTCAGGTTGTCACCAACCAATCAGGATTGACTAGTTTCCTTTACATTGGCCATTCAGAGCATGTCTGAACACCAACTGTCCAGATATGCAAAGTTATTTTTCCTGTATTATCTCAAAAACTATTGAACGAATTTACTTCAAATAACAAAAAGGGTTCTCTCTGGAGCAAGAGCTACATCTCTGCCTAATTTGGCGTCATTTCGTCCAGCAGTTCAGGCTGTAGTTGTGTCTAAAATATTTCTGAGAATTAACATGGGAAATGCACTTTTTTTACATCCCCTTTTTCTTGGCCCTGCTTGATAGATTACCGCAAAACTTTCCATGCATAATATGACCATCTGGCACACTTTTTGGGAGAATTTTTTGTTTTGCTAATACCTTTGGTGCCATTTGATGAATCTTCACAAAATGTACAAAGCTAGTTTGCCACGCATTCAGCTGCTATCTAGAAAGTTTTGGGTTAATCCAACAAGCAGTGCTAAGAAAAATGGGGGAGGGGGGTCCCCAAACACATTTTCCACATTCAATTTCCCACAGAGATTTTAGACACGACTGCAGTCTGAACCGCTGGACGGAATTACTCCTAATTTGGCAGAAAGGTGACTCTTGGTCCAGAAAGAGACCTTTTTGTAATTTGGTGCAAATCAGTTCAGTAGTTTTGGTGTTATTAAAGAAAAACGAAATTTGTATATCTGGGGATGCAAATTCTACGTGGATCCGACAGATCTCATGCTCAGATCTCAGTGGCTGTCTACACCTCAACCAGGCAGTGTTGGCAGCTATCTTGGGACACAGACTTAGCCAAGTCCCAAGACAAAAGCACAAAGACAAAATAAGGTAGCAGGGTAGGAATACCCTGACCCCACCTAGGCCTGGTGGTGAGGACCCACTGGGATCCCTCCAGGCCAAAAAGCAGTTTTTAAAACGTTTTTGCAGTGAAAATAGAGGCGGATCCGTGAATCTCTGCAACATTGTTTTTACTCATCTCCTCAGTTGGGCCAGGTCCAGGGGGCAAATCTATATAAGTATATTGGGGAGGAGGTGCATGCAGATCCCTCCTCAAAGCCGATGGGAACACCCACGATCCACCCATGAAGCACCTCCCCGGTGCAGAGTAAGGTAATGCAGCGATTTGCGCAGAGACATTTCTTATAGCAACGAATGACTATATTTTCTTTTTTCACTTATTGGACACCAGATTAGTGAATAACTGTTTTGAAATCCATGTTCACACTAATGTCTTTCAATGGAAGCCCTAGGTAACACTATAGTTCAAACATTCCTACAAATTGTAACTTAAGCTTGCAAAATGTCTACACAAATTCTTCCTGGGCTAAACTAAGACTGCAGGCCCAGAATCTACATTGGATGAGCTGGACTGTGACTGGCACCACTTCTCTATCTTACTGTGTAGCTTGGCTTGATAAAGAAAATAACAATAATCTGTCTGATGATTCCTTAGAAACTACAGTGCCAAGGTAAGTTGTCCCAAACAACATCAGGTATAGGTCCTTCTAGCAATGAACCATCAAACCCTTACTTCCAAGGTCTGGATCTTTGCCAGTGCAGTCCTCAGAGCTGTATTCCCTATGTATGAATAGCTGTACCCATAGTCTCCTAAAAGAGATATTGAGCCTAGATTGTATGACCAAAATTCCCTAGATGAAATATGTTAAAACTAGCTTTGGATGGAGGGACGCTTGGATTTGTTTTTAAAACCGGAAGGAATCACTAGAAAAGATGTGGCATATATCAAACAGTCCTTCACATCACGGAAAATAATGGAACGGCAGGAAAAGGATCTGTTGAAGCCCAATGTGCGTCATCATATGATGCTCAAAAGGACGCCAGGTGAGGAACCATATCTACTTTGGCCACTACCAGCCTATGAGCGTTTTTTATTAACTAGGTTTAGGTTTAATTTGTTTCACCTTTTATTAGCAGTCCCAAGGGGGTGTCATAGAGGGACAGTGCTAGCATCCTGTGGCTGCGACAATCTGTCTCCACAGGACTTGCTGCATATTATGTTCTTTTGTAAATATTATGAATTCCCCAGGGCTTTTTATCTTAAACCTATTTTAAAAAGATTGCAATTTGCACAAGCTCTCCCGGCCCTATTGTATTTACAATTGTTAAAACCTGGTTGTATACCCTCATGTGTTCGGCTTTTTAAAAAGCTCAATGAAGTATAGAAAATGTTTGGACACCTAGAACTGTATAAGTAATCCCGGAATGATGTTGTTCCCAATGTGCAATAGCTGGATCTTAACGTTATGAAAAACTGGTTTTAAATGGTGTATATTGTAATATGTATTTTAACCGAAAGCTTGAAATATATCCTGTTTTATGAACTTTTATGGTTTTGTACAAAACAAAAACCAAATAAAGTACTTTTGAAATTGAAAAAATGTTTTCGAATTGAATTGAATAGCTGTACCTCTGAAGAATCCTTTATAGATCCACTACGTTTTTTCAAGTGGGATTACCTTTTCGAGTACAGTGACTGAGCTCCAGCCAGTAATCTTATCTCTCTGTAGTACTTACGCATGAGTTTGTCTTCTTTCTACTCTTCTTTCAGCTCTTTACTCTGGTGAAGCTGTTCCACTTTAATAATACCATTAGTCTCATTAAGTACATAAAGTGTAAACCTACAACCCTTTGTAATCTGTCTTTCTAAACCAGGGTCCTTTTAACTTTTTACACCTACCTCCCAACAGGAGCACATTTTAATGGGCCAATCAATCCATCAATCATTTAATCAATCAATTCTTTATTCAATCCAGTTAAAAGTGATCATAAAAGCAAAAATAAATACATAATAAAAACAGTAAATGATTTGTAACTCATCTTAGATAAATGATCTACCACGAAAAAATCTTTTCACATACTAAAATACACTAATTTCATGAGCAGCCCCATAATATTGTGCAAAAATGACTGCATAACAAGCCCAATACTTTTGGAAGCCCACCTTCCTCTTTCTCATGCAGGCCCATAAGAACGTAAGGTCATATTAACAAGGGGGCGTTAAAGAATTATCGCCGCTTTTGCGGCCTTTTTCGGAAGAAAAGCGGCGATAATTCTAACGCCCTATTAACAAGGACACGCTAACGCCTGAATCCATGCTTTGCCGCCCTTTCCCTCAACGCCCAGCTTTGCATCTCTAATGAGATGCAAAGTGGACGTTCCTCCCCAGGATAACGGGAGAAATTTTGCTAAGCGACATTTCTCCTATTATCAAGCCTCACGCCTGCTTTGAAACTGACTTAGCCATGATATCCTATGGAACGTGGATATCATGGCTAAGTATGTGAGGGCCTATCAGCAAGCTATCGCCAATGGTTGTGTGATTATCGCTGGATATCCAGCGATAATCACAGTTAGGCAGCTTGAACTCTGAATTTTATCGCTGTGGAGATAAGCGTTGCTGATAGCATGCTATCTCTGCGATAAAATTCTGAGTTGGGTGGCGATAATTATCCTAGCGCTAAGTGCGCTTAGTGATAATTATCGCCTCCTCTTGATGATATGCCCCCCTGCTACCAAAAAGCATACCAGGGTTTCAGCTTCTTCAGTGCCCAGACCACAGCAAATGCTTCTCGCTCTATCGCACTCCACCTCTGTTCCCTGGGAAGTAACCTCCTACTGATGAAGGCTACAGGCAAGTCTCGGCCCTCTTCATTCACCTGAGCTAGAACAGCCCCTACGCCATGCTCTGAAGCGTCCGTCTGGACAACAAATTCTTTAGAAAAGTCGGGTGCCTGGAGTATAGGTGCTGTGCACATTGCAGTTTTCAGGGTGTCAAAGGCCGTTTGACAGGCGTCAGTCCAGATCACATTTCGTGGCTGCTTCCTGGAAGTCAGCGGAGTCAAGGGGTGCACAATGTTGCCATAATCCTTGACAAACCTCCTGTAGTAACCCGTGAGACCTAAGAAGGCTCTCACCTGAGTTTGGGTTTGGGCGGCGCCCAAGCCAGGATGGTATCAATCTTGGGTTGTAGGGGGGCCACCTTGCCGCTCCCTACTTGGGGACCCAAGTACACCACAGAACCCTGCCCAATCTGGCACTTACTGGCTTTGATTGTGAGGCCTGCTCTGCGCAGGGCCAACAACACTTCCTGGAGGTGGCGCAAGTGTTCCTCCCAGCTGGCGCTGAACACTGCGATGTCGTCCAGGTAGGCGGCACTGAAGTCCTTCAGTCCAGCCAAGACCTGGTTGATCAACCTCTGGAAGGTGGCAGGGGCATTCTTCATCCCAAAGGGCATCACCCAGGACTGGTAGAGCCCATCTGGTGTGGAGAATGCTGACCTCTCTTTCGCCCCATCAGTTAAGGCGATCTGCCAGTACCCAGACGTTAGATCAAACGTGCTAAGGTACCGTGCAGCCCCCAACCAATCTATGAGCTCATCAGCTCTGGGGATGGGGTGCGCGTCAGTCTTGGTGACTGAATTGAGTCCTCGGTAATCCAGACAGAACCGAAGTTCTGGTGAAGCACCAGGCGCTGCAGCCTTCGGGACCAAGACCACTGGGCTGGCCCAAGGACTGCTAGAGGACTCAACCACCCCTAAGGCAAACATTTTGGAGACCTCCTCCTTAATGTATGCTCTGACCTTGTCAGTCACCCTGTAAGCCTTGTGCTTGACAGGAGTGCTGTCCCCGGTGTTAACGTCATGGACACACCTGTGAGTGACACCAGGAATCAAGGAGAGCAGATCAGAAAATTGCCCCAACAGGTGGCGACAATCTTGCTGCTGCTCAAGGGTCAGTGTGTCAGAGAGGACCACACCATCCACTGACCCATCTTGCTCTTTTGCATACAGGAGGTCAGGAAGAGGCTCACTCTCCTCCTCCATTCCAGCATCTGTAGCTAGGAGCATGCCCACTTCGGACCTTTCTAAGTGGGGCTTTAAACGGTTGACATGCAGGACCCTCAAGGGGTTCCTGGGAGATTTCAAGTCCACCAAGTAGGTAACATCGCTCTTCTTCTCCACAACCTTAAACGGGCCAGTCCACCTGTCCTTGAGCGCACAAGGTTCCACAGGTGACATGACCCAAACTTCTTGACCAGGCTAAAGTTCGACCAGAGTGGCATTCCGGTCGTACCAACGCTTCATCTCTTCCTGGCTGGCCTCCAGATTTGCCTGAGCAAGATCTCTGAAGCGCCTAGTCTGGTTCCTAAAGGCCAGCATGTAACTGTATACATCCTGGGGAGGTTTCCTGGGAGATTGCTCCCAGCCTTCTTTGACCAGACTCAAAGGTCCTCTTACCGGGTGACCATACAAAAGCTCAAAGGGGCTGAACCCTAGAGACTTCTGTGGCACCTCACGGTAAGCAAACAGCAGGCATAGCAAGAGGACGTCCTATTTCCGCCTCATTGGTTCTTCAAGACCCATGATCATGCCTTTAAGGGTCCGGTTGAATCTCTCAACCAGCCCATTACCTTGAGGGTGGTAAGGAGTGGTGAACTTGTAGGTTACCCCACACTCGTTCCACAGAGACTTCATATAGTTGGAAATGGAGTTGGTGCCCCGGTCTGACACCACCTCTCTGGGGAACCCCACGCGGGAGAAAACACCCATCAGTGCCCGTCCCACCACTGGGGCCGTCACTGTCCGGAGAGGGATGGCTTCCGGGTACCGTGTGGCATGGTCCACCAAGACCAGGATGAACCTGTTGCCCAGGGCTGTCTTGGGGTCCAGGAGCCCAACAATGTCAATCCCCACCTGGTCCAAGGGGGTACTGACAACTGGAAAAGGTTGGAGGCGAGCCTTCTGCTTCCTTCCACTTTCCCCACTTGCCTGGCAAGTGTGACAGGTTTCATAATGGATGTCTACGTCCCTTCTCATCTGAGGCCAATAAAAATGGGTGACAAGCCTGTCATAGGTCTTGTCCTGCCCCAGATGTCCAGCTAACGGAACGTCATGAGCCAAACCTATTTGGAAGGCTCTGAAGTGCTGGGGTACCACCAGCACACGGGCTGACCCAGGCTCAGCAGCCTTAGGCTCGCTATACAGGAGGTCATTCTCCCAGTAGACAAAATGTGACCCTGACTGATCACCTGAGGTTTGGGCTGAAGCCTGCTGCCTCATACCCACAAGAGAAGGGCACGCTTTCTGTTCTGCAACAAATTCCTCCCTGGAGGGACAACCATCCTGCTGCCAGTGGGTCAGCTCGGGCAGGTCTCCCAGTTCAGCCACTTGTTCCCCTGTGGGCTCCAGGGCATCCCCCTCAGGGTCTACCTCCTCCTGGACCACGGGAACTATGGGGGCCGGTTTCCCGTGCCTCCTGCCTCTTCTCTTTACAGCTGGGTCCTGTGCCATACTTTCAGGCTCCAGGACCCCATCAACACCCTTACTTGCTGTCATGGATCGAGTGGTTGCACACGCCCACTCTGGCACACCCAACATTTTCAAATGTGTCTCCCTCTCCACATTAGCCCAAGGGGAGTCCTCCAAATCATTGCCCAGGAGACAATCAACAGGCATGGCGGGCCTCACAGCAACCTGAAGAGTACCTGAAACTCCCCCCCATTCAAAGGAAACCTGAGCTACCTCACACTCTTTCTGGGAGTTGTCAGCAGCTATCACGGGATAGAATGCGTGGGGAACCACCTGCTCTCTGGACACCAAGTGACACTTGACAGCTGTCACACTCGCTCCGGTGTCTCTGAGAGCTTCCACTCTATGGCCATTAATGGTCACCCACTGCCTATATTTATTAGTGTTACTAGGCAGAGGGGGTGGAGGGACAATTTCCATGTCTCCTAGCGAGACCAGGGACATCTCTGCGGGACCCCTCCCACCAGGGGCAACCATCTCCTCCCCTCCCAGGGCTACACTCGCCAACTGACGGGGGGTGCACGTGGTGGTGCACTAGAGTCCCTCATGGGACACTGGGGATCATAAAAACGATGTCCTACCTGCTTACAGACATAGCAGGTCATTGGGCCACTATAAACAGGTTTACCTGTCGGGCCCCGAGCTTCTTCACAGGGGCAGGTTGGGAACCTTTCCCTTGGTTCCCTTGGGGATTACTTTGGGGCCCTTTCTGGGACTCCTTTTGTTTACCCTTGTCCCCCCCACTCTTCTGCTGGGGACCCTGCCTACCTTTGGCTGAGTCTCCCACTGGAACCTTGTGGACCCTGGTACCAACCCATCGGTCCGCCTCCTCAGCAAGTTTTCTACGGTTAGATATCTTGCTATCAATAAGGTACTGGCGCAACTCTGGAAAACAGCTATTAGACAAATGCTCCCAAGCAAACAAATCATAAAGAGCTTCATAACTTTCCACTTTGCTGCCCTTTACCCAACCATCCAGGGCTCTGCAAAAAAATTACACATATTCAACCCACGTCGTGCCAGGCAATTTCTTACATTCTCTAAAAGCTTGTCTGTACTTTCCTGGGGTTAGGCCATACCTCAACATTAAAGCATCTTTCATATGAGCATAAGACGTCCTATCCTCAACAGGCATGTCTAACAGGGTATCTCTCCCCTCATTCACAAAGCGACCCCACAACCCCGCTCCCCAATCCTTCTCAGGGACCCGGTGGGCCAACAAAGCTAACTCACATGCTTTAAACCATTGCCCAATATCTTCATTCTTATGATAATCTTTGATCACATCTTTGGGAAAATAAAACCTACTTTCTGCAGGCACAGATGGGATGCTGCCACCAGAGGGATTCAAGTCTAACTCTTTAGCTTTGAGCTCTAGCTCCCTCAACCTTGTGTCACGCTCCAAAGCTAACTTTTCTCTCCCAAACTCCAACCTTTTGATCTCCAAATCAGCTTCTCTCCTACCTCTTGCATTTTCTAACTCCAACTGCCCATTTATCTTAAGTTTTGCCATTTCCATGTTGTATGCTAGCTCCTTCTCCCTTTCTTCTCTTTCTTCAGGAGAAAGACCTTTAGAGGAAACACTGCTACCGGGAGAGGACACAGGCCCATTCACTGGTACCTCCTCATCCCCTTCCACTGGCGGTACCACCACCGGATCAGTGGGATCTCTGGACTATAACCAGGCTTGCAATGCTTTCAGATAATCCTCTTTAATTTCAAGGCCTGTGGTAGGAACTTTAAACTGCTCGCAAAAGTGTTGCAGCTGCTTCTCTCTGTATTTCTTTATCTTCTTCCTATCAAATTCCTCCACAACAACAACAGGGGCAGTGACTCCGGCGTCACTCATGGTCAAAACTGGCAGTGTTCAAAAAAATCAAGCTTCAGAAAAGTGGAGAACAAAAATAGAATCCTTCCAAATAGATTTTGGCTGCACTATGGTCTGATTTCACTATGTAGCGCACACTAATCACTGCACATGGGTCATAAATGCAAAGTTCAAATCCACACCGCTGACCCACCAATGTTAGAACTGGCTGTCTCTAGTTGGCAGAGGTATGCACTTCTGACAAATAGGGACACACCTTTTCTAGTCAGGGCAAGGGGATCACACCCTTTGATAACCCCTGCTCACCCCCTTGGTAGCTTGGTAGAGCAGACAGGCTTATCTTAGAGGCTGTGTGTTAAGCATTTATGACCACATACAGTAATAAAGGGAATACACTACAAATGGACACGACACAGTAGTGTTATAAAAATAGGGATTTTGATATAAGGCTTAGCACAAGACCAAATAACGACAAAAATATACCACAATCTTAATAAATACTCTTGGAAGGAAAAATAATTGTTCAAGTGTAGTTTCTTCTTAGCACAAAGTCTTTAGTAATAAAAGCAACTCTTCTTCTTTAAAACACAGTTCTTGGCAACAATGTAACCCACACAGGAGTCACACGACGTCGAGGCAAAGTTAATCCAAAGGGTTCGGCGTCGACCGCGAGGAGCGCTACGTTGAGCCCGGAGTCGCACAGACCCCCACAACACAGTACCTTGGAAAAGCGAAGCACACAATGATCAGCGGCGTCGAGATGTCCGGCGTCGCATCTTCGGCGTCGATCCGGCCTCGAAGTCGGGGCGACCTGCAGCGGCGTCGACAGATGTCAGGCAGGAGCAGCGCTCACGAGGCGAAGCAGGATACGGCGTCGTCGTCGATGTCGATGATGAAGTTGCAAGAGTGAGCAGCGCTCACGGCGTCGAGAGGGCACGAAGGCGATGCGATCAGCAGCGGTGCAGACACGAGGTCACTTGGAGCTGGAGCCGAACTCACTACTCACTGGCGTTGCTGCTGGCGTCGATCGGGCCCGTCGGCCGGCGTCGAGTAAGCGGGACACTGGAGCCGTTACTCACGATGTCGAGCTGGATTCGGCGGCGTCCGTCGGCGTCGAGATTACTGGTTTCTTTCAGAGGTGCTGGATTCTCAAGTTCCAGCAACAAGCACTTTTAGCAGATGAAGTCCTTTAGCCCTGTGACTTCAGCAGGAGGCTGGCACTCTTCCAGCCCTTGGAGATTTTCTTTAGCAAAGCTTGAGAGTACACACTCAGTTCCTCTCTCCTGGTTCCTTGGCAAAAATAAAGAAGCACTGCAGGATTCTCCCAATAAACAGCACACTGGCAGAATGGGTAGGCAAGTCCTTGGATCGGCAGGCTTTTTGTCCTTGGTTCAGGGTTCCTTGTCAGAAGTGATCTAAATTCTTGGTTCAGGGGTCCTTCTCTTATACCCCTTTTTGGCTTTGATCCCTTTGTCCATGCAGGGGAATTTCCCCATATCCTGGGCCTGTTGTGGGTGTAGCCAGGCAGAGGCACCTGGCCTATTCACTGAGCAGGGCTGGTTCCTCAGACGCCCAGCAGGAGGTGGAGCCAGCATTGTCACTGGCAGGAGCAGAGCTATCGGCCTCCTGGTAGGAGGTGGGGCCAGGATCGTCCATGGCAGGCACAGAGCCATCAGTCGCCTGGCAGGAGGTGGAGCCAGCATTGTATCAGGCAGGGCAGGCTATCAGGAACTACTCTCCCCCTACTCTCAATGCAAATGTCCCACTCATCCCACACTGACTCACTCAGACCTCTGGAGCCACCCAGCTCCTGTCACACACACACCAAACCAGCAGAAACCAGAAATAGCCACTTTCCAAAAGTGCTATTTTCAAACCCAGAGTCTAAAAACCATCCACACAAAAGGATGCGTAATTAAACCCCGAGTTCAGGGATACCAAACTCGACATTGCACCATGCTCCCCGAGCCAGCTAGGATTATAGCATTAATAATCCAGGCAGCCCATTCTAACTAATGGAGAGCAGGTTACCTCACAATAGTGAAAAACGAATATGGCTGTAATTCACTATTAGGACATGCCAACTTGGTCAGGCCTGTCGTACCTTATACTTACAATGCACCCTGCCCGTGGGCCTACCATAGGGTGACTAACATGAAGTTAAGGGAAGGTTTAGGGACTGGCAAGTAGGGGTACTAGCGCAGTCAGCGTGACAGCACTAGACTGCACGTAGGTCTAGCAATGGCAGACCTTTAGACATACTTTTACTAGGCTGCTCTTGTGGGTGGCACAACACGTGCTGCAAGCCCACGAGCAGCATTTGTATTTACAAGCCCTGGCACTCCTGGTGCACTAGACTAGGGACTGATAGTAAACCAAATAAGCCAAACATGGAATTCAATTAATACAGCAATTTTACATAGGGAGCACTTGCACTGTGGCACTGATCAGCAGTGGCACAGTGCCCAAAGCGATATACCAGCAAAAACATCTTAACAGGGGAGGCAAACATAAAAAAAATGGAGGAGAGACTCAAGCCAATGATGCCAGGTCTAACAGTTGTCTTAAACCTACCATCAATAAGGGTCATTTGGACTGGTGCAAGGTGCCCACTAGAATAGTGGACATTATATGCCAGGCCAACTTCTCACATTTGACACCAACCACAACATGTTTCGATGCAGCCATTCCAAAATTAGCCTTTACTGTGAGGTTATAATGCACTTAAGAGTATATGGTCTGGCTGCATCACAGAACAGCCTCAGAGAATAGATCCCGAAAGATGCAGGGGGGTCTTGCTCATGCATGGGCACCCTCTCACACAAAACCAAGCACTCTGCCTTCAGGATTGATAAGGCCTGCCGTAGGAGTGACTGATAGGTTTATATGTGTCAGTGATTAAAGGTAGATATGGGTAACCTATATTTTAGTAAGGGGTGCATGCACCACCTTACACAGGCTGCAGTAGCAGACCTGTGGTGTCATTTTGGAAGGCTTCCCAGGGGTGGCATCATTTATTTATTTATTTATTATAGAGTTTTGTATAGCGCGAACAAGACCCGTGGATATCAGAGCGCTTAACATCGAGGTAGGTTACACATTGACAGTCAAATATCAATTCTAAAAAGGTAAAAGACGCTATGGCTATAAGGGGTGCCTAAATAAATATATTCCAAACACATGTGCAATTAGTAATAAAAGGTGAGAAAGGCCTAGTTTATAACACAATCCATATCAGTAGATAAAGTGGGCCTTGCGAGACCCCAATTGCATTAGGACAAGGGGTTGAGATTGCTTCGTTAACCCGGACTCGTTGAGTTCTGTTGCTTAGGACCGGATTGAACCATCTCAGCACATTACATCACATTACATCGAAGTAGGTTACACATTGACAGTCAAATATCAATTCTAACAACCAACAGATATAAGGTAAAAGAAGCTGTGGCTATAGGGGTGCCTAAATAAATATATTCCAAACGCATGTGCAATTAGTAATAAAGGTGAGAAAGGCCTAGCTTATAACACGATCCATATCAGTAGATAAGGTGAGGTAGAGGTTATATAGTTTGGCTAAGAAAACAGCTATTGAGATTGCTTGATTAACCCGGAATTGTTCCGTTCTGTTGCTTAGGAACAAATTGAACCATCTCAGCACATTACATCACATAACATCAAGGTAGGTACACATTGGCAGTCAAATATCAATTCTAAAACCAACAGATATAAGGTTAAAGAAGCTGTGGTTTTAAGGGGTGCATAAATAA
Source organism: Lissotriton vulgaris (assembly GCF_964263255.1). Lineage (NCBI taxonomy): Eukaryota > Metazoa > Chordata > Amphibia > Caudata > Salamandridae > Lissotriton > Lissotriton vulgaris. The sequence continues at coordinate 750,322 of NW_028250251.1, forward strand.
GTATATTCCAAACACATGTGCAATTAGTAAATAAAAGGTGAGAAAGGCCTAGCTTATAACACGATCCATATCAGTAGATAAGGTGAGGTAGAGGTTATATAGTTTGGTTATGAAAACAGCAATTGGTTCACACAGGACTGTGGTATCGATCAGAGTACAGCTGAGGCTTGTGAGTGGAGTCAGTCTCTTGACAATGTTAGTATTCATGGAGAGGGACCACTCTTCAGCTGATGTAGAAGTTCATAACCAGCGCTCCGTCGGCTTCCCTATGCAAGGTATTTACTCATCACATGGCTTTTCAATTCCCGTTTGAATGTTGCAATATTTTGAATCTTCCTAATGCTTGGAGGGAGTGAGTTCCAAACTCTGGGGGCAGCTCCAGTGAATGCTCGATCATAGGTCTTTTTCTTTCGAAAAAAGGCCGGCCTCAACAGCAGCTCCTTGGCGCTTCTCGTTGGTCTGTTTCCTCCCGATAGCTTTATTTTCTTGCTTAGGTATCCTGGCGTGTTATAGTGCACCGCTTTGTGAGTAATACATGCTGTCTTCATTTGAATTCTGGCCTCATAAGGTAGCCAGTTTAGTGCTTTCAGGTGAGGAGATATATGATCAAATTTCCTCGATCCAGTGATAAGTCTTGCCGCAGCGTTGAGACAGGCTTTTAGTGGTGCTGTGGATGTTTTAGGTAGGCCCGTTAATGTAGAGCAACCATATTCAATCCTGGATATGACTAGGGACTGTATAGCCAATTTTAAGTCTGCCTCTGAGATGAATGGTTTTAATTTTCTTAAGTAGCTCAGATGGAAGCGGGCACTTTTCGCCATTGAATTAATGTGGGCTTTCATGTTGAGGTTCTCATCTAATATGATTCCTAATGATTTAGCTGAGTTGACTAGGGTTGGTGTGCAGTTAAGCGCAGTCACCAATTTGGTCCATTCCTTTACTTGCGGGTGGCTCCTTGGAGGTGCAATTAGCACAAATTCTGTTTTCTGGGCATTTAATTTCAGATGATTCGTCGTTAACCATTGCATAGCCATCTTTAGTGTCTTATTCATTAGATCTATGTCATCAAGGGAGGCGATCTTTAAGTATTTTTGCGTGTCGTCAGCATACATGTGGTAGGATATCGTTGATTTCCGAAGAATGTCTGTAAGAGGTTCGACATACAAGTTGAATAGATCTGGGGATAGTGTTGAGCCTTGCGGTACCCCAATTGCATTAGGACAAGGGGTTGAAATTGCTTGGTTAACCCGGAATCGTTGAGTTCTGTTGCTTAGGAACGAATTGAACCATCTCAGCACATTACCGGCCAATCCCATCCTGTCCTGTAGCCTGGACAGTAGTGTTTCGTGGTTTACCGTGTCAAAAGCAGATGACAGGTCTAGGACAATCAATAGGCATGCTTGATTTTGGTCTAGGGCTTGTAGTGCGTCATCAACAATATGCAGGATCGCTGTTTCTGTGCTGTGCCCTGCTCTGAACCCTGATTGGCATTCGTCTAGCAGGGAGAACTTGGTGATGTGTTGCTTCAATTGGCTCTGCACGCATTTCTCAATTAGTTTGGCAAGTAAAGGGATGTTGGTTACTGGTCGATAGTTATTCGGATCTGATGCGTCCGCTGTCGGTTTTTTGATTATTGGCACTACTTGTCCTGTTTTTAGGCAATCAGGGAGGATCCCTTGTGTAAGTGAAGCGTTTATTATTTTGGTCCAGATTGGAACCACAATGTGGCTGATTTCTCTTACACATTTTGCAGGTAAAGGGTCTTGATAGTGGTTGTTTGGTCTGATTTCTGACAGTGTTTTGGCGATCTTGACCTGGTCATATAATTCAAATGTGTCCCAGTTTGCTTCATTTTTTGTCTTATTACTCTCTGTTGTCACACAGGCCTCGCTCCTCGGCAAAGTTTGGGTCGGGAGGATAACCGCGGCGTTTGAGAGATCTACCTCTAGCGATTTTGTTTCCTCAGAGAAGAATGTAGAAAATTCCTCACAGCTTAAGGGAGTTTTTGAGTTTTCTTGGGTTGATTTGGCTAGTTTATCTGATTGCTGTTTTAGTATTTCGAAGAGTTTTCGTGATCTGTTTTTGGCATTGTCTAGTTCTGCTCTTATAAATTCTTTTTTAGAATTGATTACCTTTATGTTATATTTGTTTCTGATTTTTCTGAGGGCTTTCAGCTCTGGTGAGGAAGGGTGTTGTCTCCATTTTCTTTCGGCTGTTCTCAGTTTGCGCCTGTCCTCATTCAGTGACCCACTAAACCACAGATTCTTTGGCTTATCTGTAACTTTTTTCATTTTTTGAGGCATGGTGTCATTGACGATATTTCCTATTGAAGTTATGTAGTGATCAGTCAGCTCATTTACATCCTGCATGTCGTTAGGTGGCTTTAAGTCTCTCTCGCAGCTTTCGACCAATAGCTCAATATTCGCCTCTTTTATATCTCGGATCAATTTTCTGGACTTGGGGGGTTGCACGGTTCTACCCTTTTTCACTGTGGGAATCAAAAATGTTATGGCGTGATGGTCAGACCAGTCGCATGGATCTATGGCGCAGATCAATGTCTCTTTGTTTCTAGAGATGATCCAATCTAAGGTCGCTCCTTGCGCGTGGGTAGGTTGGGTGAATGCTTGTATGAGGTTTAGTTCGGCGAGGAACTCTTTAAACGAATTAACCAGTTTGTCATTGCCGTCGTCCCAGTGTAGATTAAAGTCACCCAGGAATATGTTGTTGGCATCTGGATTGGAGTTGGCAGTTATGATCTCTATTAGTTGCTCTGTGAACTTTGCGTTATCTCCTGGTGGATGGTAAAATGCATGCAAGTTGCATTTTTGATTACTTGATGATCTTATATTCAGACCGAGGTATTCACAAGATTCTATGGGGTCGGCTTGGATCATGTTGACCTCTATTTCTGATCGATGAATACATGCTATACCTCCTCCTGTTTTCCTTGGCCTATCTAATCTCACAATGTTATAATGAGGTGGTACTAAGAGATCAATGGTGGGGGAGGATGATTCCTTTAGCCATGTTTCCGTAAGGATTGCCAGGTCGATTTTGTTATTGATGATGAGGGCTGCTATGTCTGATGCATGTTTGGATGCCGAACGACAATTGAGTAGAAGGCAGTTCAAGGGATTATCTGAGTTAAGGATGTTCCCATTTTCGGATTCATTTGCTGATAACTGAATATGTTGTAGGTTGAGGTGAATTGCTTTCCTGTCATTCTTTCTGTAAGTTCTAGTAGAATCAATTGGTACTGTTCTGATTCTCTCCTCACTCCCCCAGGCCGGTTGTTCATAGGTTCGGAGTAAGGCCAGGGTTTCTTCGTTTGACAAGGGGTTTATCCTGTCTGGTCTATTGAGCCTATTTTTTAGGGACAAGGCCATCCCGTCATTCCTTTTTTGTTCGGCGAGTACTAGATTCTGGATATCGGAGACCTTAGAGTGCATGCTTGCCGTCAGCTCCCACAATTTATCGAATGCCTGCGAAATTATCATCGAGCCTTGTGCCAGGTTGCCTACTATTTTCTGGAGCTTCTTAATTTCTTTCTGGTTTCGGGGTGATTTCTTAGGGAGGATTGCCCTGCCACTTCGGGTTATGCATTTTGCTCTACTCCGTAGTTGATCTGTTCTCATTTTCACAGTTCTATCCTTTGTATCCTTGGTTGGGTTGTCGCTTCCGATTCTGTTTGGGATGTCGTGTGTGTTATTTATGTTGTGTACTGCAGGTATTGAATTTGTGGGTGGGGATCTATCATACTCTGGTATGAAATTCGGGAGAGGTATCAGGTCATTTAGTGACTCGCTAGGAGCTGAGGTATTCTCTTCAAGCAGATTCGCACCGACTGGTGGCGGCATCAGCTGTATCCTTTGGACCTGGACCTGCTCTTCATTTGCCCGATTGGAAGATCTCTCTGTTCTTTCTGGCTCGTTCTCTGGGGTTGCCATCTCCCTTTCGGTTATGTCTCTCGAGCTGGAAGTTTGATTGTTATGGTCCCCGGTTCGGTTGGCGTCTCTAGTTGTAGTATCAGTGTTGTCGAGAGAGACTTCATGTGAGGTCATGGGTAGTTGGTGTCTTGGTCTCTCCAGCTGTATCCTTTGGACCTGGACCTGCTCTTTATTTGCCCGATTGGAAGATCTCTCTGTTCTTTCTGGCTTGTTCTCTGGGGTTGCCATCTTCCTTTCAGTTATGTCTCTCGAGCTGGAAGTTTGATTGTTATGGTCCCCGGTTCGGTTGGCGTCTCTAGTTGTAGTATCAGTGTTGTCGAGAGAGACTTCATGTGAGGTCATGGGTAGTTGGTGTCTTGGTCTCTCCAGCTGTATCCTTTGGACCTGGACCTGCTCTTTATTTGCCCGATTGGAAGATCTCTCTGTTCTTTCTGGCTTGTTCTCTGGGGTTGCCATCTTCCTTTCAGTTATGTCTCTCGAGCTGGAAGTTTGATTGTTATGGTCCCCGGTTCGGTTGGCGTCTCTAGTTGTAGTATCAGTGTTGTCGAGAGAGAATTCATGTGAGGTCATGGGTAGTTGGTGTCTTGGTCTCTCCAGAGTTTCTTTTATTATTAGGAAAGACTTTTCAAACTCTTCCACGTCCCTATTAGCTGCTTGTATCAGCACTATTCCCGTTTTATATAAAGTGATACATAATTCTGCAGTGATGCATAATTCTGCATTGCAACTTATTGACGGGGAAGACATTATTTTTGTGCCATGAGGGATGTTTCTCATAACTTTTATGAACAGCATTTCTGTGAGATCATAGCGCCATTTCGCTGTTTTATTTGTGTAGAAAATCAAGTCATTCATTATGGTGCCTTTGACTCTATCAAAGTATGGGTCTGCGAACAGTATGTCTGGGTTCTTTCTCAATGTGTTATGTTTAAACTTTTTGGTAGCATTTTTGGATAGCGTAGGAGGATATTTTATACTCTGTGCTTTGGAGCTAGCCATCGCCCGGTATCTATTATCTATTTTCCTTTCCCGTTGTAAATCTTAAGGTGATTAGTTCTGATTTGATCGCTTGCAATTGTACAGTGGTAGTCAGAGGCTTAGAAATAGGTCAGGTACCAATATTTCGTGGTAAGTATATTTTCCTCTGCTATCCTCTAATTATATCTTTATAGCTGCGTTACCAAGCCGTAAGAATTAGTTTAACTATCCCTTATTAAGTTAAGTTAAGTTAAGAGAGGTCTCATGTAGAGCTAGCCGTTACAAGATGTCCGCCGTTTCTGTCCCTGTTGATCTGGGGGGAGTGCACTTCCTTACTTTCCATTCCTGTAGTTGGTCCCTTTTTCCTTTCACTTATCCGATTACTCAGCAGGCTCTCTTCCCTGTTTTGGTATGTCGGCAGTCCCCTCTCAATGTCTATGCCCCTGGGTCGATGTTCTTTGCTGGCTATGTGGCAATGTGAATTAGTCCGATTCCTTCCCCTTCTTTACTCGTGGTCTGGGTATGCTCTCACATTCCTTATGGTCATGTCAGGATAGACCTCTTGCCGGTATATGTAGTGCTTATGGGATCGTGAGTATACACAATGACATGTCTTAGGCGGCCGCCATTTTAAGGTCAGGCGTGCTGTTTCTCCCTTTCCTCTCAGTTCCTCTCAGTTCCACTCGATATCTTTCTTCCTTGTGTATAATCAGGCAGGGGGGCAGTGCGGTGGGGTAAGGGTGTTCGTACCTCGCCCGTCGTTCGCCGAGGCTGCTCCTCCTCTTCTATTTGCAGTGACCGGATCTTGCCTGCAGTCACCGGAGGTGCAGTCCCCGAAGCCTCTTAATTCTCAGCATCGGCGGTGCAGTCGAGGAAAACTCTTCTTTCTCAGCCCCAAGCAGCCCAGGGTGACAACAGATGGTTCGGTGTAGGTCCGCCCTCAACTCCGAGTGTCCATACAGTGAGGCTTGCACTCCGAGGTCCGTCGTCCGTGGAGTCCGATGAGCTGGATCAGCCTAGTTGATTACTGACCAGGTATGTTGTCTTCTGCGATTCTTAGCTCTGATCCTTCTATTTTTCTCTCCTCTGTGCCTTCAGCGATATCTTCGGTGATTCTAGGTCGCACCTAGGGTTATTCAGGGATTTACTCCATATTTGGATATCCCTAACCCCAGAGCTCTTCCCTAGAGCTCCTGTCCGGCGGCCATCTTATGTTACATCTTATAATACATGCTTCAGCTCCTGGTAGGCCTCCGGTGTACCTATGCCCTTAGTACCTAAGGTACCATATACTAGGGACTCACAAGGGTAACCCAGTAACCAATCTGGAGTGTTCCTAAAGTACAGGCAATCAATTTAGAGAGGAAGAAGCTAGGCTGGGGTCCTGGTTAGCAGGGCCCCAGTCAGACTAAATTCGGGAAAGAGTGAAACACCAACAAAAAGTGGGGGTAACCATAGTAGGCAGATCCTACTCTCCTACAGTAAGTAAGACTTGTAACACTTTAGTTGTTCTTTAGAACACTCTTTGAGGCTGCAGTGCAATACAAGGGAATTAACTGACAGGCGGCTCCTGTTGAAAGTACATATTTTACTAAGATTGTCAGGCATCATCCTCATATGGTTGAGAAAAAGTGTGTGAATATACAGAAAATAAGCATTTATTTTAGTTTCTGGAGTACTTTCCATAACCTCTAAAGGAAAAGCATGAGAAAACAATTTTCGCTCAAACATGATTAATGAAATACCATCAGAAGGCTTTTTCACAGGTTTGAATCATATTAGAACATTCCACAATTCCTAAAATAGTATGGTACCATCAACAAATGATTTATATTGTAACTAATATCTGTTATCACCCTTTATACCTTCTCCTTTTTGTGACCCTCAAAACCTGCCATTCACTACAATGCATTTCACTGGGGATCATGCCTCAGAGTCCTGTAAGCACTGCCACAGCATGTTGTCCATGTTGCACCCAGGCAATAAAGGAGGTGTGGGCTCATTTTGGACCCCGATATATGCCCTTTGGGGTCTGAGTGTGATCACTCTGGCCACCTACATATTGTTTTTAATTCATTTTCAGGATACAGGGACCAAGTCCCAGAGTCTTGTATTGGCTGCCAAAGCATATTGTTCAGGTTGTCACCAACCAATCAGGATTGACTAGTTTCCTTTACATTGGCCATTCAGAGCATGTCTGAACACCAACTGTCCAGATATGCAAAGTTATTTTTCCTGTATTATCTCAAAAACTATTGAACAAATTTACTTCAAATAACAAAAAGGGTTCTCTCTGGAGCAAGAGCTACATCTCTGCCTAATTTGGCGTCATTTCGTCCAGCAGTTCAGGCTGTAGTTGTGTCTAAAATATTTCTGAGAATTAACATGGGAAATGCACTTTTTTTACATCCCCTTTTTCTTGGCCCTGCTTGATAGATTACCGCAAAACTTTCCATGCATAATATGACCATCTGGCACACTTTTTGGGAGAATTTTTTGTTTTGCTAATACCTTTGGTGCCATTTGATGAATCTTCACAAAATGTACAAAGCTAGTTTGCCACGCATTCAGCTGCTATCTAGAAAGTTTTGGGTTAATCCAACAAGCAGTGCTAAGAAAAATGGGGGAGGGGGGTCCCCAAACACATTTTCCACATTCAATTTCCCACAGAGATTTTAGACACGACTGCAGTCTGAACCGCTGGACGGAATTACTCCTAATTTGGCAGAAAGGTGACTCTTGGTCCAGAAAGAGACCTTTTTGTAATTTGGTGCAAATCAGTTCAGTAGTTTTGGTGTTATTAAAGAAAAACGAAATTTGTATATCTGGGGATGCAAATTCTACGTGGATCCGACAGATCTCATGCTCAGATCTCAGTGGCTGTCTACACCTCAACCAGGCAGTGTTGGCAGCTATCTTGGGACACAGACTTAGCCAAGTCCCAAGACAAAAGCACAAAGACAAAATAAGGTAGCAGGGTAGGAATACCCTGACCCCACCTAGGCCTGGTGGTGGGGACCCACTGGGATCCCTCCAGGCCAAAAAGCAGTTTTTAAAACGTTTTTGCAGTGAAAATAGAGGCGGATCCGTGAATCTCTGCAACATTTTTTTTACTCATCTCCTCAGTTGGGCCAGGTCCAGGGGGCAAATCTATATAAGTATATTGGGGAGGAGGTGCATGCAGATCCCTCCTCAAAGCCGATGGGAACACCCATGATCCACCCATGAAGCACCTCCCCGGTGCAGAGTAAGGTAATGCAGCGATTTGCGCAGAGACATTTCTTATAGCAACGAATGACTATATTTTCTTTTTTCACTTATTGGACACCAGATTAGTGAATAACTGTTTTGAAATCCATGTTCACACTAATGTCTTTCAATGGAAGCCCTAGGTAACACTATAGTTCAAACATTCCTACAAATTGTAACTTAAGCTTGCAAAATGTCTACACAAATTCTTCCTGGGCTAAACTAAGACTGCAGGCCCAGAATCTACATTGGATGAGCTGGACTGTGACTGGCACCACTTCTCTATCTTACTGTGTAGCTTGGCTTGATAAAGAAAATAACAATAATCTGTCTGATGATTCCTTAGAAACTACAGTGCCAAGGTAAGTTGTCCCAAACAACATCAGGTATAGGTCCTTCTAGCAATGAACCATCAAACCCTTACTTCCAAGGTCTGGATCTTTGCCAGTGCAGTCCTCAGAGCTGTATTCCCTATGTATGAATAGCTGTACCCATAGTCTCCTAAAAGAGATATTGAGCCTAGATTGTATGACCAAAATTCCCTAGATGAAATATGTTAAAACTAGCTTTGGATGGAGGGACGCTTGGATTTGTTTTTAAAACCGGAAGGAATCACTAGAAAAGATGTGGCATATATCAAACAGTCCTTCACATCACGGAAAATAATGGAACGGCAGGAAAAGGATCTGTTGAAGCCCAATGTGCGTCATCATATGATGCTCAAAAGGACGCCAGGTGAGGAACCATATCTACTTTGGCCACTACCAGCCTATGAGCGTTTTTTATTAACTAGGTTTAGGTTTAATTTGTTTCACCTTTTATTAGCAGTCCCAAGGGGGTGTCATAGAGGGACAGTGCTAGCATCCTGTGGCTGCGACAATCTGTCTCCGCAGGACTTGCTGCATATTATGTTCTTTTGTAAATATTATGAATTCCCCAGGGCTTTTTATCTTAAACCTATTTTAAAAAGATTGCAATTTGCACAAGCTCTCCCGGCCCTATTGTATTTACAATTGTTAAAACCTGGTTGTATACCCTCATGTGTTCGGCTTTTTAAAAAGCTCAATGAAGTATAGAAAATGTTTGGACACCTAGAACTGTATAAGTAATCCCGGAATGATGTTGTTCCCAATGTGCAATAGCTGGATCTTAACGTTATGAAAAACTGGTTTTAAATGGTGTATATTGTAATATGTATTTTAACCGAAAGCTTGAAATATATCCTGTTTTATGAACTTTTAGGGTTTTGTACAAAACAAAAACCAAATAAAGTACTTTTGAAATTGAAAAAATGTTTTCGAATTGAATTGAATAGCTGTACCTCTGAAGAATCCTTTATAGATCCACTACGTTTTTTTCAAGTGGGATTACCTTTTCGAGTACAGTGACTGAGCTCCAACCAGTAATCTTATCTCTCTGTAGTACTTACGCATGAGTTTGTCTTCTTTCTACTCTTCTTTCAGCTCTTTACTCTGGTGAAGCTGTTCCACTTTAATGATACCATTAGTCTCATTAAGTACATAAAGTGTAAACCTACAACCCTTTGTAATCTGTCTTTCTAAACCAGGGTCCTTTTAACTTTTTACACCTACCTCCCAACAGGAGCACATTTTAATGGGCCAATCAATCCATCAATCATTCAATCAATCAATTCTTTATTCAATCCAGTTAAAAGTGATCATAAAAGAAAAAATAAATACATAATAAAAACAGTAAATGATTTGTAACTCATCTTAGATAAATGATCTACCACGAAAAAATCTTTTCACATACTAAAATACACTAATTTCATGAGCAGCCCCATAATATTGTGCAAAAATGACTGCATAACAAGCCCAATACTTTTGGAAGCCCGCCTTCCTCTTTCTCATGCAGGCCCATAAGAACGTAAGGTCATATTAACAAGGGGGCGTTAAAGAATTATCGCCGCTTTTGCGGCCTTTTTCAGAAGAAAAGCGGCGATAATTCTAACGCCCTATTAACAAGGACACGCTAACGCCTGAATCCATGCTTTGCCGCCCTTTCCCTCAACGCCCAGCTTTGCATCTCTAATGAGATGCAAAGTGGATGTTCCTCCCCAGGATAACGGGAGAAATTTTGCTAAGCGACATGTCTCCTATTATCAAGCCTCACGCCTGCTTTGAAACTGACTTAGCCATGATATCCTATGGAACGTGGATATCATGGCTAAGTATGTGAGGGCCTATCAGCAAGCTATCGCCAATGGTTGTGTGATTATCGCTGGATATCCAGCGATAATCACAGTTAGGCAGCTTGCACTCTGAATTTTATCGCTGTGGAGATAAGCATTGCTGATAGCATGCTATCTCTGCGATAAAATTCTGAGTTGGGTGGCAATAATTATCCTAGCGCTAAGTGCGCTTAGTGATAATTATCGCCTCCTCTTGATGATATGCCCCCCTGCTACCGAAAAGCATACCAGGGTTTCAGATAACGATTAAAAAAAATATAATGTGACCCAACATTGATTAAAATTCCCTCGCTTTAAAATTGGCTTGAGGTAGGCGTTCCTTTCTTTCTCATAGTGCCTGCAGAATAGCACTAGGTACAGTTCGGTTTGTGTTGAGAGATTATCACATGGGCACATACTTACATCTGATTGGTTATAAGTTTTTTCTGGATAACCTAACATCAATGGTATCATATTCATACAAAACCTCAATAGTATGAATTTGTGTTGCGGAGTAGTAACATTTACTAAATAGAAGTACCTTCCCTTTATCAATGGCGGGTTCTGGCGTGAGGTGCAGACTGCTTATTTCTATCTGTTATATTCCTTTCGGTTATAATTTGCCATCAATAAAAAAGTCTTGGTAACCTTTTGTTTTGAAACGTTTCTACATGTCAGTGGGTCCTTAAATAACTCAGGGAGGCCAATATCCTTCAGGACTGACTCTACATAACCAAGCCACCTAGACCTTCTGTGGTTGTCTATGTTTAAGCAGTTCCTTACTATAGTTTGTGTCAATATCACTGTATTCCTCCACCAAATTGAGTGCCACTGGAGAATTGGGGCTAGGTGTATTGAGTCTGCAATGTGAAGCAAGCCCAGTTCCAAGTGTAAAATGTAATTGGAGGAAGGCAGAGGAAGACTCACTATGGATTTAAAAAAGTTATTTTCAATAGTTTGAAGTGGATTTATCGCTGCCATACCCCTGACTCCAGCCCCATACGTTACTGCTGCCTTTACTTTGGCCTGATAGAGTCATTCAATGTCTGACAGGATTTCCACTCCTTACCTCCCCTCCGAAATTCTTCTCCTCGTTGCTCCTTTCAGTTTCCTCTGAGCATGTGTTTGCTTTTCAATGCTGAGTATTCATTTGCCTATGTGGTTTATGTGTTTCTTGGTATGAGTATTAACTTCTCAAGCACTACAATGATGTAAATAATTGTTCATAGTGAGCATGGTCAACATCATCATGTCAGGAAGAAATCTGTTAATGTATTTAAGGTCTTCCTGAAATGCTAGCCAGCGAGAGGATCAAGGTGGCCACCCTTGAACCTGCTTGCCATCCAACCTGCCAAATACAAACTGTTCTTGCGAAAATTCCTGCAGCCTCAAGCAATGTTCCCTCTAATTTTTTTCCTCTGTGTGCGGCAGTGTGGGGTCTCTGTGCCCTGCAGCCATGGTTATGTGCGCCAGGAACCAGACCGTGCGTGTGGGTGCGGGGCCAAATATCACTCCAAACTCATGCTTAAACAAGTGAAAAGACTGCATTTTCACACATAAATCGGCACGTTAAGTGTCTTATGGCTGGTTTGCAATTTAGACACACACAATTACATGAATTGGTTATACAGGCAAGTACATTTCGGGTTTAGAAAAGCACAAGGCTCCAATGATAGAACCATTATAAAATTTTACTGCTGTAGATGTAATATTACTTGTTGTATTGTATATCTGGATGCACAGACGGAAAGAAGCAACAAAATACCAGCCAGGTGGCACACTAGGCTAAGCAGAGAGATTTCTATCTTGCGTGATATCTAAAAGAAATGTAGCAAGTCCAAAAGAACGACGTGTGCTTTACATGTTGTTCAATTGGACTTTGGTCAGCCAACCTCAACTAGGCACAAGCCAGGCCGTCTTTAACACTGGTGGAGCCCTGTGTGACAATGTTTGCTGGCGCCCCCCAATGGCCACCTCTACCATGGATTCCCTCACTAGCACCCGTTAATAGCAGCCCTCAAGTCTCCAGAACCACTGGCTCTCTGATTAATTTACATATTACACACATTGCACAGACACAATCATAGGTGTGTAAATCAGTGTATTGGAAGTGTTACATCAGACAAGACTACAAGGTGCAGTGTAGGAGTCATCGATACTAGTAGGCAATATAGTTTAACAATGCTTATTCTGGAAAAGTACGAATTCAGAATTCAAAATGTGCCCCCATGTGTTAGAGGTTCTCTTAAAAACAAGAATTGTTTTTTTACCCAAATAAACCCTTTTGGAAAGATTAGGATAATAAAAGACTGGGCAATAAAACATAATGCAGAGGTCTTCAAACTTTTTGCTGCCGAGACCCCCTTGTAAAACCTTTTTAGGCGTAAGGACCCCCTTCCGACAAAAGTTTCTAGAAACTGGTACTCATCATCATCAACTTTTGATAACCATAAATGCACCTGTTAGACCTCATCACATCCATCCATCATTCATCCACCCACACTTTCACACATCCATCCACCCTTTCATCCTTCCATCCATACATCCATCCTTCCTTCATCCATCCACCCTTTCATCCATCCATACATCTATCCTTTACCCATCCACCCTTCCATCCATCCACCCATCATTCATCCACCCACCTTTTCACACATCCATCCATCATTCATCCATGCAACCTTTTATCCATCCATACATCCATCCACCCTTTTATCCTCCCATCCATACATCCATCCTTCCTCCATCACACTTTCATCCATACATCCATCCACCCACCCACCCTTTCCTCCATCCATCCACCCATCATTCATCCACCCACCTTTTCTGTGACTCTCTCATGGGATGTAGGGGGGGGGGTCAGTATCTCTGTGTCTTCTTCCTTCTTTCCCGCTCATGGGAAGGCATCTCTGTGCCTCCCTGCTGGGGGCGGGAGGGGGGACGTGTCACAGGACCCACAGCTCCAGGCGCACAACATCCATTATACCTCGGTGTGAATTAGGCCTCCACCATGAGCACCCTCGATCAGGCCAACGCCAGGAATTGCATGCCCCTGACAGAATCTGCGACCCCCCTTCCAAGGACTCCACGACCCCCCTGGGGGTCGCGCCCCACAGATTGAAGACCTCTGCTCTAACATAATACTTGCAGTTAACACGCAGCTTTTTGATGACAGTTAATCAGGGGTGTGGAATTTTCCAAATAATCCAGTTGTCCAAACCACAAGTAACAAAATGAGCTCTCTTACAGAAGTAGTAACCCACCGACCTATTTACATTTATTCACTTTGTTTTCTGCATGGCACATGTTCTTAGCAGGAGACATTTTAACCCACTGTGCGACCTTTGGATGTGTCAAGACTTCCACTAGACAAACCTCTATCTCTTTTCAGCAAGACTAATAATCACCAGAGTTATCTAGACATTTTAATTGATACCTGAAAATAGCTGGAGGCCAGGAACATGCACGGCTTCCAACTCTTCACACGAGGACAACACCCTCATTATATGTATAGTCACCTTCGTCCATCTCCATGCACAGCTCACAATCTGGCAACCAACTACTGCTGTGTATAACTTTTAGGAGGCTTGGCTGCAGCAAGCCCAAAAGCACAAAGTGTGCTTTACACATAGCTGCCAAGGTTTCAGATTGCTTGTGTGTGACATTTTCATAATTACAGTGTAATTATGAGTGACCTATAAATAAAAGAAATTACAGCTATCTGAGGGGTGTAATGTCTCATCTTTATGTTTCCGTCATCTTCATTGCTTGATTTTGCTTGAAAGTGTCACTCATTTGTTGAAATATCACTCAAGATTACATAGAAATTATAAAAATGTCCCCCATAGCAATCTTAAACTGTGGCAGCTATGGCCTCTGTCCCGCCCGAACTGTCAGCTGAGCAGAGCGCACATGCATCTGCCCGAGCCAGCCACAACAGAGACCTGTAGCACTAGTGAGGAGGGGCTGGTGACATGATTGAAAATGGCGGCAAAATAGATGTGGGAGACACCGCCTAATCCCGTCTTTTCTTTTGCTGAATTTGTTTTTTAATGGGCTGTGGCTGCGGGCTGTTTGTGGCCCTTTGTGAAAACATTTGTTAATTGCAGCGCCGTCATGCGCTGCAATTAACAAACATTTTCACAATGGCTCACAATCAGCCCCCAACCGCGCTCCCTTAAGAGAAGACATTTAGCAAGTCCAAAAGCACGAAAAGTCATGCTTTTGGACTTGCTAAATGTCTTCTCTTAAGGGAGCGCGGTCGGGGGCTGATTGTGAGCCATTGTGAAAATGTTTGTTAATTGCAGCGCATGACGGCGCTGCAATTAACAAATGTTTTCACAAAGGGCCACAAACAGCCCGCAGCCACAGCCCATTAGTGCGGAGCTTCTTCAATCTTTCCCCCAAACACGGAATTGCCGTTTTCGCGCCGCTCGTGTTTTAGACGCGGCGGCCGCGAAAGCACTCACAGATGTGTGCGCGCTTTCCTCGGGACTCTGCGCGCTCGGGGTCAGCAAGGTGCGCGCGCGCGCACGTTACAGGGAACACTGGTCTCAAGGCTCCGCCCATTCGAAGTCCTTTCCACTAAACCTTAGACTTGTGAAGATTTTCTGAGATGCAGGAAAGAGCTATAAGTAACCCCCTCAACCCCCCTTTTACTTCCCACCCACAGCTCTTGCACACCCTAATGTGCTGCTAAGAATCTCTGCTAGCGCGACACCACACCAGAGGTGAGTCTCAGCCCTTAACAGGGTAAGACTGGCTTACGGGGCTGACAGGTCAGTGTGTGTATCGTTTTTTTCTGATTGTGGGCTTGTTTTATGGTCTGGAGGGCCGGTTAGTATTGTTGATTTTACTGATATTCCCACAAACATTGCCTGAAGCTAGCACAAATACAAACGCATCTATATGGAGTGGTGTGGCTCACTGGTTAGAGGCGGCAGACCCGGAAGCAGAGGACAGCCCGGGACCAGGGTTCAATATCCGAGGCGGCAGGGTCGTGGACCAGGGTCAGCGGACTCGATAATTCTCGCCTCGGTGCCTACTCTAACCAGGGATCATACTCGGCAACTCTGGGGATTAGCTTGCCTCATCTCCACAACGGCCCCCCACATATGCCGGGGATGCCTGGTTTCATCGTGGAGATACCCAGTAGGGTCCATCTCACAGGGAAAGCCAGGACGGGTTCCCCAGCGGTCTACAGCGCGGAGATACCCCATGTGGGGTGATTCATGCGCTTTACAAGACATCATTACATCACATTACATATAGTGTGTCTTCAGAAGTTCAAAACTGCACCGATTTGCAAAAGCCGCCCACTTTTGTAGCTATCTGATTCGCTGATGGAGAGCCGGTGATATTTTGGTGCCCGGGTCTAGTTGCTGTCCCAGTCTGACCCTGGTCCTCAAGTATGGCTGGACAGCACCTGGTTTAGAGACTTCAAGGGAACACTTATATATATGCCTGTGGTTTTCTAGACAGGAAATAGTCCTGGAATGGTTTATTGCAAATAACTTCTTCTTATTGGTAACTTGAGAAGGTGCAATGAAAGGGCTTACATTCCAGAACATGGCCTCAATCTCAACATGGAAAGATGAAACATCTGCCTGGTTCTCTCCTCCTCCAACATTCCCCCAGTCTTTTGGTGCCAGCGCAGTAATGAAATCATTGGCATGAAAAAGATGCGAGCAGTAGTAAATAATTCCATTTTGGCGCATGTCACCAACAAAGCACGAGAACTCTTCCAGGTAAAACAGAGCAGGAACTTTGTCAAAGACGTCCAGTGGACCTCTGTCTCCTTTCTTTCTTTCTGCTCCTTCACTCGTTTTTCTCCCCTTTCTATCTTTCACCTTTCTGCACCTCTGCTCTTTTGCGCCTTATTTCTGCCCATTTTCCCTTTCTCTCCCTCTGCTCCTTTACTCGTTTTTCTCCCCTTTCTATCTTTCACCTTTCTGCACCTCTGCTCTTTTGCGCCTTATTTCTGCCCATTTTCCCTTTCTCTCCCTCTGCTCCTTCACTCGTTTTCACTCGTTTTTCTCCCCTTTCTATCTTTCACCTTTCTGCTCTTTTCTGCATCTCTGCTCTTTTGTGGCTTATTTCTGCTTATTTTCTCTTTTTTCTTTATCCCTTCTCTCCTCCCTTTACCTTACCCTGTCGTTGCTGCCCCCGCGGCCCCTCCCCCCCCAGCGCGACCGGCCCAATCCAGCTCTCCTTCCCGCTCCCGCCTCCCCGCTTCCAGCCCTCCCCGACCCCTACTTAATGGCGGCCACTGCAGGGACAGGCGAGCAAGACCACTGACTCATTGTCAGTGAAATTGCTCTCCCACCCTCGCAGCTCCACCATTAAGTGAGGTGCCCCTGCCCCTGCACTCTTGAGTGTTGGTGATCGAGGCCCTCCTCCACCCGCAGGTTTCCCTGCGCCTCATCCCTAGTGGACCTCTGTCTCCTTTCTTTCTTTCTGCTCCTTCACTCGTTTTTCTCCCCTTTCTATCTTTCACCTTTCTGCACCTCTGCTCTTTTGCGCCTTATTTCTGCCCATTTTCCCTTTCTCTCCCTCTGCTCCTTCACTGGTTTTCACTCGTTTTTCTCCCCTTTCTATCGTTCACCTTTCTGCACCTCTGCTCTTTTGTGCCTTATTTCTGCCCATTTTCCCTTTCTCTCCCTCTGCTCCTTCACTCGTTTTCACTCGTTTTTCTACCCTTTCTATCTTTCACCTTTCTGCTCTTTTCTGCATTTCTGCTCTTTTGTGGCTTATTTCTGCTTATTTTCCCTTTTTTCTTTATCCCTTCTTTCCTCCCTTTACCTTTCCCCGCCGCTGCTGCCCCCGCCCCCCCTCCCCCCCCAGCGCGACCGGCCCAATCCAGCTCCCCTCCCCGCTCCCAGCTGTCCAGCCCTCCCCGACCCCTACTTAATGGCGGCCACTGCGCGGCCGCGGGCTGCGGGCGCACCGCTGGTGCACCGAAGGCGCGTCAAAGGCAAGCACGCCTGCGTCCCTCTGCGACCCGTCCGTGACCAGCACCAGGAACCCTGGACCTCCGCCCCGCCAATGCTATGACCCAGCAGCACTCCACGCACTCAACCCAGGCTGCAACAACAACTGCAAGCTAGCATCACGAGCCGACACCCATGGACCCTTCAGCTGTCACCGCTGCCGGCACACCTGCAGCACCGCCAAGAACACGGATCCAGCACAACCCGCCCACAAGAACACAACCGAACCGAAGACCCTGCAATGCATCCTCCTCAACGTCCGATCCCTCCACAAACACGCCACAGAAATCTGGTACCTCCTCGACAGCACCACCCCAGACGTAGCATTCTTCACCGAAACCTGGACCAACACCACCTCGGGACCGGACATCGCCATCGCCATCCCCCAAGGATACAAGATCTCCAGGAAGGACCGCCCCACCCACCCAGGAGGAGGAATCGCCATCGTCCACAAATCCAGCCTCCGCCTGAGCACACTCCCTGACGAGTCCACAAAACTGATGGAACACCTTCACTTCAAGATACTGGCCAGCCCCACCGCTGCCCGCCGAGGAAACCCTCATCTACCGACCCCCTGGACCCCGCAGACCCTTCGCCAACTCCATCATGGACATTATCTCCCCGCAGGCCATCGCATCCACCAACTACACCCTGCTGGGAGACCTCAACTTCCACCTCGACAATCAACTGGACCCCAACACCACATGCCTCCTGGATAACCTCCACAACATTGGACTCCGCCAGATCGTGACCGAGCCCACGCACTCAGCAGGACACACCCTCGACCCCCTCTTCACTACAGGAAACTCCATCACCTTCAGCTACACCACCGAACTCCCATGGACCGACCATCATTGCGTCCACTTCACCTTCAGAACACCCACCATCCACAGACACCAGCACCTGCTTCCACAAAGAAACTGGACCAAAATCACAGAAAACCAGCTCACCTCCTCACTCAACAACTCCACCCCAACCATCGCGGAAAATGAAGACCCCAACACCGCAGCCCGAACCCTGCATAGATGGATCTCGGACAGCACCAACACCATAGCCCCCCTCAAGAAAAACAACAATATCCGTGCCAAGAAAGCCAGATGGTTTACCACCGAACTTCGAGAGTCCAGGCGCACATGCCACCACCTCGAAAAGGCCTGGAGAAACACCAAATCCACAGAAGCCCACAACAACTTCAGAGCCGCCACCAACGCCCACCATCAACTCATCAGAGAAACGAGGAAAAAAGCGGTTGAAGACAGAATCTCCACCCACGCACACAACAGCAAGGAACTCTTCAGCATCATCAAGGAGTTCGCCCAACCCACCAGCGAGTCTACCGACATCCCTCCCTCAAAAGACCTCTGCGACAAACTCAGCATCTTTTTCCACCACAAAATCAAGAGCATCTACGACAACTTCGACGAAGACAACCAACTCACTGAACCCTCACCAACCAGCCCGACACCCGGAAACCAGCGATTGATGACTGAACAGCCCTCACCACCGAAGACACACTGAAGACAATGAAGTCAATCCACTCAGGGGCCCCCATGGACCCCTGCCCCCACCACATCTTCAACAGAGCCGCCAACACCATCGCACCCATGCTCCGCCAAACCATCAACCGCTCCCTGGCGACCGCCTCGTTCCCCGACGACTGGAAACACCCTCCTAAAGAAAACCTCAGCGGACCCCACGGACCTCAAAAACTACAGACCCATCTCCCTGCTCCCGTTCCCAGCGAAAGTCATCGAGAAAGCCCTCAACAGCCAACTCGCCACATTCATTGAAGAACACAACATCCTCGACTCCTCCCAATCCGGCTTCAGAAAAAACCACAGTACGGAAACCGCCCTCCTCGCCGCAACAGACGACATCCGCACCTTACTGGACAAAGGAGAACCAGTAGCCCTCATCCTCCTCGACCTATCAGCGGCGTTCGACACAGTCTCCCACCGCACCCTAATATGCAGACTCTACGATGCAGGAATCCGAGACAAGGCCCTCGACTGGATCTGCTCCTTCCTCTCTGGCAGGACGCAGCGGGTCAGACTCCCCCCTTTCCTCTCGGACCCCACACCTACCACCTGCGGAGTTCCCCAGGGCTCCTCCCTCAGCCCGACGCTCTTCAACTTCTACATGGCTCCACTTGCCCCCATCGTCAGAACCTACGGACTCAACATTGTGTCATACGCAGACGACACCCAGCTCATCCTCTCCCTATCCAACGAGCCCAACACCGCCAGACGCAACTTTCGAGAAAGGCATGGAAGCAGTCGCCAAATGGATGAAAAACAGCTGCCTACAACTAAACACCAACAAAACAGAAGTACTCATCATGGGCCCAAACCCCGACGGCTGGAGCGACACCTGGTGGCCCACCGCCCTCGGAAACCCGCCAACCCCCACAGACCACGCACGCAACCTGGGAATCATCCTGGACTCCGAGCTCAAAATGGACCGCCAGATCAACTCTGTCTCATCTTCCTGCTTCCACACCCTCCGCCGCCTTCGAAAGACCTTCAAATGGATCCCCTTCGAACACCGAAAGACAGTCACTCACGCCCTGGTCACCAGCAGACTCAACTACGGCAACGCACTCTACGCCGGAATAAACAAAAACCTCATCCGCAAGCTACAGAACATCCAGAACGCCACCGCAAGACTGGTCCTCAACCTGCCAAAACACTGCCACATCTCCCAGCACCTGCGCACACTCCACTGGCTCCCCGTCGAGGCGAGAATCACCTTTAAGATGCTCACCCATGCACACAAGGCCCTCCACGGCACCGGACCAGCATACCTTAACAGCCGACTCAAATTCCACGCACCCCAAAGGACCCTACGATCAGCCCAGCTTTCCTACGCCGTGGTCCCCCGCACCAGAAACACCAGCTCGGGAGGCCGTACCTTCTCCTTCCTCGCGGCCAAAGCATGGAACGCCCTTCCGCTCCACCTCAGACAGACAACATCGCTCCCCATCTTCGCAAGAAACCTCAAAACCTGGCTCTTCGACAGACCCCCTCCTTGATGGAATGGGTCCTGCACCCCCCCCCACCACCCCCCACACCCCTAGCGCCTTGAGACCCTTACGGGTGAGTAGTCGCGCTTTAACAAACTCCTGATTGATTGATTGAATGACGTGAGTGTTGTCCTCTCTGAATTTTCAGGTTTCACTTTTGCTAGTCATCATTCTGAACAATTTTATTGGAAAATCGGCGCCCAACTATGGTCCGGTGATTTATTTGATTTGCCTTTGATAGGCGTAGGACTAACAATCATACAGTAATATAAGTTTTCCTTGCCTCATCAATGCTGAAAAGGACAAACAAGACACATTTAAATGTAAGTATGGCTAACAGATCTAATAATCGACTTCAGTACATTCCCACATTTCACGAATAACTCGGTGTGATTCCCCTTCCTGCACAGCCAATATATTAAAGTGCTCTGTAATCACTCATTAAATTGGGACAAGACAAGTAGGTTTAAATTTGATATTTGCAAATGTGGAATAGTAGATGTTCCTTCATTTGTCATTAATAAGGCAGAGTAATAAAAAAGTGCTGCTCTCTGCACAGATAAAAGATCACGTTGGGAAATGGGTCCCATGAGCTCATGATTGTAGAACGTCACGGTGCTTGGTGCTACCGATTGTTCTCGCGTTTTATAAATTACAGAACCTCACATACTTTTTCTTTTCCCCGGACTTGCCACTGAAAAAACATATATTTTTTCCAAATTTGGGGCATATTATCAAGGACGGCGTTAAAAATTATTGCCGGTTTAGCGGCAGAAAACTGCAGCTAAAGCGGCGATAAAGAGCTTGATAATATGCCCTTGAGAATTCCAATTCTTCCAGTTTTCTGCCGCTAATCCGGCGATATTTTAACGCCACTCTTGATAATATGCCCCTAAATTGGTAAAATCCCTCCAAATAAAAACTGTTAATGCACTTTCTATTTATCTGCGTCTGATTTCCCCTCCAGATCAGTGGTCGAAATGCATTTAACAAATGTATCATACCTGTGATGATGTGTGAAATGGGGGTGGGGTGAGTGAGCATAGGGGTGTGCTCAAAGGCGTAGCTTAACAAAATATTCTGTAACTTTTTTGGTCTTTCACTTTCAGGTAACTCCATAGGAAATAACATCCAGCTTAAATGAAAATTAAATGCAGGTCATGTTAATCAGTTTATAATGCACTATCATATATTCTGTCATATTAGTCAATGCACTTCACCAGGGAGCCACAGAATTGAATCCTGGTTGTTGCAGTGAAAAATAGAGAATTGTGTATGATTAGGGCTACAAGGTCGTAGTCTGTGACAGAAAGCACTGTGAACATGTAAGCCATTATTTTAAACTTGCATTACGCACAGTATAAGGTAGGCTGCTACAAAACACACCAAAAGTTTAAGATAAAAAGAAGGGCTTTCAAGAACAGATTTTAGTTATAACCAAACTGTTCTTAGTGCAATTTTTAAATAAATGTCTTTTAAAAGCACACACTTCACAGCCAGTTGTGAAAAGGCCCCCGTGGTGCGGGGATCCCCGACCTCCAGGGGCCTCCTGTGGCACTGGCAGGCGCCTGGCCTGAGAGCTTTGGGTTGGATCCGGAGTCTGGGGGCCCCCTGCATATATTGTGAGGGGACACCCCTTCAAGTTTCATTACGTCACTGTTCACAGATTAGCTGGTAGCTCGCTTACTATACCTCCCAAGAGGAATAAATGTGTGTTGTCAGGAAGCTTCAATTGATTCCATCAATTAAAGCCAAAACTAGTTCCCAGCGCCTTTCACATTTGCAGGTTAACCAGTTGAGCACATTTATATTTCTTTCAGTGACGCAGGCACCCTGGCACAAAAGCTTGTTCAACTGGCTGCCTCTCCCTCAATTTGACAGCACAGGAGACTCCCTGCATTACATTTCAGCCGAAGCATTTCGGCTCTCAGAATTATCGGTCATGGGGCGGTTGTCTTTTCACAAAAAATAGGGGAACTGTTTTTCTAAAATGAAAAAAGTATGGGCAAGCCATGCCCCTCAGATCACCCCCAGTTCGACCACTGCTCCAGATTCAGTGCTCCGCAGGCCAGAAAGAGGGATATCACACAATTACAATTTTGCTGCCAGATGAAGTCACACATTTTTCCTCATTCGAGTAGCAAAACTCAGAATCAGGTATTTTTTTTCCCTCAAACACATGTCACAATGTATTAACCGGAAAAATTCTGAAAGAAAAAAAATCACTTGCCCAAGCATTATTTCCAATTGACTCAGTGTCCAATCAGGTACAAATACCAGTTTGAACTAATTTGACAATTACTAGATACCTCAGAAATAGGTGCACAATGATTCTACATAGGAAAATTATTCATGGCTAGAAAGTCACTGGGGCATATTACCAAACAATAGCGATAATTATCGCTATTGCTTGGTTAGAGACAAAAATTTACCGCTGAGCTGCGGCGATTTGTACCGCAAATAAACCTTGGTATTACCAAGGTTTATCGCAAATGCGATAAAAATTGACGCAATGCATGAATATCGCTGAAAAGTCAGCGATATTCATGCGTTACGGAGCTAATGCTCTTAGCCATGTTATCCACCTCCCATTGGATAACATGGCTAAGAACTGCTCAGGGCAGGTGTTGGAGATATTTGCGCTTAGCGTGAATATCTCCAAATGTTGGTAATAGGAGATAGGGATGTTAGCGACTGTTTTCAGTCGCTAACATTTGGCACGCCCACTTTGCATGTCATTAGTGATAAATATCACTGACATGCAAAGTGGGGCCCAAGACGGTCGCTATCTCCTACTAGCTGTTGCTAACTGGCGTTAGCGACAGCTAGGTAATAGGGAGATAATTTTATCTCCGCTTTCTTGGCTTTTAAAGCCAAAAAAGCGGAGATAAACCCCCTTGATAATATGCCCCACTGTTCTCTGAACTGGTCGGCTGGAATTAGGGTATGATCATCAGATGAGCCTATGTCATCAGAGAAACCGTGGGGCATATTAGCAAGAACTTTGTTAAAACTATCGCTGTTTTAGCGGCAGAAAACTGCCGCTTAAACAGCGATAATGGGCTTGCTAATATGCGTTATAGAATTCCAATAGAAGCCCAGGTTAGATGTGCAGGACATATATCCTGGGCTTCTATTGAAATTCTATAACGCATATTAGCAAGCTATTATCGCCATTTTAGCGGCAGTTTCCTGCTGCTAAAATAGCGATAATTTTGATGAGGTTCTAGCTAATATGCCCCCAAATTCCTTTCCATTTTATCTTCAAAAAACATTGTACTTTTGAGCTTTAATCTAACTCATGCTTCGCCAACAATTAGCTCTATAATCTTCTCTGATGTGGTCACTATTACAACACCTATAACATTGGTAACTAGGGATGATTTTCATTGAACATTGGTAGCTCTTATTACTGAACATGTTGGAGACCCCTGGTCTAACTGGCTGGACGAAAGTAAGCCAGTACTAACTCCTAAAAGTATTGGGCTGCTAAAAAAAAAGCAGCCCTTCAACCGCATTGGTGGGTGGAGGGGCAATCTCCAGGGTGCCCCGTTCAACTTAAGGTCCATGCATTTCTTTGAGGCATGGGAGTCTCAGGGACCCTCACCACATTCTGGGGGGCAACTCATTCATTTTATGTCACACAACTGAAGAGGAGTATCACTGAGCAATTATCATGTTTAAGAACATCACGCCATTCAGCCGCCTTAGCCCTTTCCCACCTAAAGTTTACTAAACTTTTTATTCCAAACCAACTCCTTTCTTCTCCATCTGTTGAAGGAGTTAACAGAAATAAGGGGCAGCACTCCTTTCGAAAGCACTCTAATTCCTCTTTAAAAAGCCTTCCTCACTCCGCAGGTGCTTCACAAAACATATTCTGTCCAGATGAACAAAAAAATCATCCCCTTGCTGTAAAATGACTTTTGTTTTTCTGACAAAGTACATATTATGGCCCAGTGGGTTCCTAATAGAATAATTGTGGCCTGTTACTCAGTGATGCCTCTTGGTCAATGTGAGAAGTTGGCCTGGCATATGCTGTCCACTATTCTAGTGGGCACCAGTCCAAACGACCCTTATTGATAGTAGGTTTAAAGACAATCTGTATAGAAAGCTATCCTAGTGGTAGCTGTGAAGAGCAGCCTTCAGGCTAAGTCTTGAAGAAATGTAAAGCAGCTTGTTTTACAAGTCTATAATCACACGAATGACCAAATGAAAGGAGAACCACACCAGGTATATATAAAATATATATGTACTTACTCTAAACACATCCCTCTAGTCTCTTTATGAGGCTAGAGGCAAAAGTACACAAAGTAAACTTATTTAGCACACAGTAAATTAGCACAGTATATGTTTTGCCCTAGGGGCCTCACAAACCATATACTAAGAAAGTGGTATAAGTAACGCTGTGAACATAGAAACAAGGCCTAGGGCCTGTAGAACTGCTGGAATAACCAGGAACCACCCAAGGTAGGGACGCAGGAGACCCACGGGGACGCGTGCAGTGTCTAAACACAGCTGTGAATCACCATTGACTTCTATAGAGAAAGTTGCGATTAGATTTTTAAAGATTAAGAACACTTAGGAGTGGACCAGGACTAACCTCTTCAGTACTGGACAGTTCGAGAGTCAAGACCCTTGGGAGCACTGAAGTATTTGTGTTACCTCACCCAGGGAAGCCGGGTGCATAGGTGTCTTTTCGTGTCGGGTTTTCGTCGTCGTTTCTTATGGAGAGCTGCAAAGAAGTGCTGCAGGCGACCAGATGTGGAGTGTCCGGATGGATACAAGGGTGGATAGAAGATCTGCAGAATCTAAAAGCAGAGGGGACAGAGTCTGGGTCACTTGCCAGTGACCAGGGAGGCAGTAAGAAGATGCCCACAGATGTTGTGTGATTTCAGGTGCAGGAGGTAAAGCTTGACTCTTCAGCCACGATGACCAGGAGGCATCGACGACAACCAGGAGCTGGATTCGAGCTGTCTCACATAAGATGTCGAGTGCTGCAGAGTCGGTATCCAGATTAGACCCAACAAGCCTTGGCAAAAGCAACCCACGCAGAATGCAAAGATTGGCTTTGGAGCAGACAAGCAAGGTCTGAGGGACTCACCCTTTGGAGGGGAGTCAGGGCATATGTGGAGCAATCAGGGAAGCCCAAGAAACAAAAGAGTTGCCTTTGTGGGGACCCAATAGTCGGCGGACCAAGGATCACGAAGGAGCCTCGAGCAGAAATGCTAGACGCGGGCCCACGGAACACTCGTGGAGTGTAGGCCCACAATCTTTAGTGCAGATGGTGCTCAGGGCTTGGACTTCAAGTAGCCCAATACACAACTTCGGGAAAGCTCGGGAAGTAGATGCACTGACAAATATGCACTGTGTCCAAGAATTCCGGTCCCACGTCTCTCGTGATGGCTACAGGTATCAGCTTTGCTGGGATCTCATGTCGGCCTCAGAGATGTCTCGAAGTCCATGTCCTGTGTCACAGATTCTTCCACCCTGCCCCAATACACTAAAGCCTGTCTGGGGAGTTGGTTACACCTCCCTGGACAGAAAACCTATTGTCCAAGACTCCCCTGCCGGAGTTTCATCCAGCAGCAGGAGGTCAGACTCATGTCTGTGGCAGCAGCATCCATTTTATGATGCTGGGGCTCTTCCAAAGTTAACATTTACCGCCAGGTAATAAAGCACTTAAGAGTGTATGGTATGGCTGTATCACAGAACAGCTATATAGAAGTGATTCCGAAAGCTGCAGAAGGGCTCAGCTCATAGTTGGGCACCCTCTCACACAAAATCAAGCACTCTTCCTTCAGATTTGTTAAGGCCTGCCATAGGAGTGACTTATAGGTTTATATGTGTCTGTATATATGGTTAGATTCAGGTATACTATATCTTAGTAAGGGGTACTTACAACACCTTACCCAGGCTGCAGTGGCAGACCTGTGGTGCCATTTTGGAAGGCTTCCCAGGGTTGGCATAATACATGCTTTAGCCCCTGGTAGGCCTCTGGGGTGCCTATGCCCTTGGTACCTAAGGTACCATATACTAGGGACTCACAAGGGTAGCCTAGTAACCAATCTGGAGTTTACCTAATGTACATGCAATCAGTTTAGAGAGGAAGCTGCTAGGCTGGGGTCCTGGTTAGCAGGGCCCCAGCCAGACTAAAGTTGATAAATCAGTGGAACACCAGCAAAAAGTGAGGGTAACCATAGTAAGCAGATCCTACTATCCTACACCCCCCCCCCAAACGCAGGGACGTTAAACTAACCTTGACCAGTTGAGTCTTCATGTTCTAAGTGGAAAAATCTGGAGATTACATCTGCATTGGCATGGTTAATCCCAGGTCTATGCTCCACTGTATAGTCCATACCCTGTAGGGAAAAGGATCGCTTTAAAAGTTTAGGGGGTTTACCCTTCATCTGTTTTAGCCATAAGAGGGGCTTATGGTCAGTCTGAACAGTAAAGTGAGTGCGAAACAAGTATAGCCTCAGCTTCTTCAGAGCCCAAACCACAGCACTGGCCTTCCTCTCAATAGCTGACCAATGTTTCTCTCTAGGGGACAGCCTTCTGCTAATAAAAGCTACTGGCTGGTCCTGACCTTCATCATTCAATTGTGACAGCAAAGCCCCTACCCCCAACTCAGATGCATCTGTTTGGACAATGAATTTTCTAGAGTAGTTAGGACTTTGCAGAATTGGTGTAGTGCACATGGCCTTCTTCAGGTCAACAAATGCCTTTTGACAACTGACTGTCTACTGAACTTTCTTAGGCATTCTTTTAAAAATTAAGTCATTCAGGGGTGTCACAATGGATCCATACCCCTTGAGAAATCCTCTGTAGTATCCAGTCAGGCCCAAGAAAGCTCTGACCTGAGTCTGGGTAGTTGGAGCAACCCAGTCCATGATGGTCTGGATTTTGTTCTGCAATGGTTAAACCTGGCCTCCACCTACAAGGTGGGCCCGGTACACAACCTGACTCTGCCATATCTGGCACTTTGTAGGCTTAATAGTTAGGCCTGCCTTTTGCAGGGTCTCTAAAACATTTCTTAGGTGGACCAGGTGATCCTCCCAGGTGGAGCTAAAGACAGCAATATCATCCAGATAAGCTGCACTATAGGCCTCCAGGCCTGTAAAGACTTTGTTCACCAACCTTTGAAATGTGGCAGGTGTATTCTTCAGGCCAAAGGGCATTACTACAAATTGATAATGTCCACTAGGGGTTGAGAATGCTGTTTTGGCTTTGCATCATCAGCTAGTCTGATCTGCCAGTAGCCAGCTGTTAGATCAAATTAGCTCAGAAATTTGGCTGAGGCCAAAATATCTATGAGCTCATCTGCTCTAGGAATTTAATGGGCATCAGTCCTAGTGACTGCATTGAGACCCCTGTAGTCTACACAAAATCTCATCTCTCTCTAACCACCCTGGGTGTGAGGTTTTGGTACCGAGACTACAGGACTTATCCAAGGGCTATCTGAGGGTTCAATCACTCCCAAATCCAACATTTTCTCGACTTCAGTCCTGATACAGTCCCTGACATGATCAGGTTGCCTGTAAATCTTATTTTTAACAGGCAGCCTGTCTCCAGTGTCCACTTCATGAGTGCATCAGGTAGTCTGACTTGGAGTCAGTGAAAACATATGTCTGTACTGTTGGAGAACTTGTCTGCGATCAGTTTGCTGCTGATCAGGGAGGATGCCTGCCAATGCTACTCCATCAATTGATCCATCATCAGTGTTCTGAGAGAGCAGGTCTGGGAGAGGGTCACTCTTTTTCTCCTGCCCTTCATCAGTAGCCATGCGTAATCCCATGTCTGCCCTGTCAACATACGGTTTCAATCTGTTGACATGAAGCACCCTATGGGGGCTTCTGGGAGTCCCAAGATCTACCAAATAGGTGACCTCTCCCTTCTGTTCAACAATAGTGTGGGGTCCACTCCATTTGTCTTTGAGAGCTGCTGGGGCCACAGGCTCCAACACCCACACTTTCTGTCCTAGCTGGTAAACAGTCAGTACAGGAGTAAGGAGATCCCACTAGAAAAAGAGAAGAACTCCAGACTTACCTTTGTTAACAATTTTTAAGGGTACTCAAATTGAATAAAAAGAAGTATCATCCATCACTGGAAGATACTAAATACAGGAAACAATAAACTTCCGGTTCCCATGTTTGCATACAAAATAAGTGCTAACATTAGGGATAAGCTGGTTCATACCCGACCAAAAGAGAACAAGACAAAGGAAGCACAAACATCATTATGGAATCTTCTGCCTGTAATGGGCCATTTTCCTTGCGGAATATGTGCTGTGTGTCCAAAAACAGAGAAGATGACACAAATTGATATAGGAACGGGGAGACCATGGAAAATCATGAAGCATACCAATTGCAACAGCGAGAAATTAATATATTTAATCTGTCCCTGCAAACTCCGATATGTCGGTATGACAAACAGAAAGGTAAAGACCAGAATACATGAGCATAAGAGATCCACCAAGCTTACTAATCATTTCTTAGACAAACATCACACAGAAACAGAATTGCGTTGGGTTGTTTTGTAGAAACCATGGATTCCATCACATATTACAGATGTTTCAAAATTCCTGCTGTGACGAGAACAACGTTGGGTGTTCAAACTGAAAACCAACATTAATGGCTTGAACGATGAGATACCGTGGCTATCTCTGTAAGATCTTACATCTCTTTGAAAAACTTGGTGCACGGTATATAATGCAACATTAACATGATTGACAGCCATGGGTGTCAAGAATTTTTTTCCCTAAATACCTGTTACTATCTGTACATAGCAGGGACATTTTTCTCCTATATGTAAAGAGTTTGTTCCTATAAGTAAAGAATTCTGAGCACCACACTTTTTTTGAGACTATAGGAGCTATTTGGCATAAGACTACCTGGCTAGATAGAATATATGTACAATTAGTGACACATTAACCCCTTCGAGGCTGATGACGAGCTGGGCTCGTCATGGCGTAGCCTCCTCGCACGCTGATGACGAGCCCAGCTCGTCATTTAAAGTGCGTTTTTTAAAAAGTCAGCATACAAGCAGAATAAGGGCAGCGCGCATGTGGTGAAATAACAAGACTATGCTGTAGTTGGGCATCAGAATGATACTAAATATCAAATACCTATCATGAAAGAGAATATGTAATATACTAGCTGTGGTTACCACGACCGCCAGTAGTACTGTCAAGTAATTCCTAGATACTGTACATAATAATACATTATCTCTTGATCTATACATTGTTGAGAATATAGTAGCTATGTGCCATTCAATTATATTACCTGGCTAGACCCAATACATACACAAATAGGGACACATGGTACTACTATCTAAAGTCTCTGTGGGGCATTGTTAAGATATAAGATCTATAACATACCGGCTGATCATGAGAGACAACATGCAATATATTGGCTCTTGATACTACGATCGCTAGTATTGTTGTAAAACACAATACTTGGTCACAGTACGCAATAATACAATACTTTTTGGTCCACCTCAGAACTTGCACAAGAAAATATTGTTTCTGTGAGATATAGAAATCAAGATCATGTGTAACTACCTGCAAAATATTAGACAATACGATTATTACCTAAATTGCTTGGTATTCTTTTACTTTATTAAATTGGGAGCCATGAAGAAATCAATAGTAATGCCCAATTGGAGTGCTTGCGTACTTCTTAAGGAGTGCACAGGATCAAGTAAGTAGTTTTTACAAATGAAGCGAATCAATTTTGTGGCACTGCGCATGCGCGAATTCTTGATCGGGGAACTATTCTCCAGCGCATGCGCTATTATCAGACTGGTGAGGACACTATTATTCAGACTGATGAGTACACTGTTTCACAACACAGCGCATGCGCGTTTGTCCTTTGCGTGCATCAGGCACTGTTTTAGCAACCATGGGGCCTGCCAGAATTGCAAGTCGTTTGTTCAGAGAGACACTATTTAAACTAGATTCCCTCGTCTGGTCGCTACCTCCTGAGGCAACCTCCGTTTGCCACTGACGGACAGGTAAGGGGCAAGACTACTCCTTTGGAAATCTTTTTATAGAATGGTTTCTTGTCTGTTAAAATGGCCTTGCATATGGACAAGGCATGGGATGGTGTGACATATAGATAGCTAGTCCACGGTGGTAGCTTCTTTAGCTTTGCAATTTATAGTAACTTGACATATCCATTTGACTGTTCCTTATAGAATAGAGCCTCACAGGGCTTGTCTACATTGGACTACAGCTTTATACTGCCATATGTCAGTCTACACAGGTTTATTGAGTACAATAAACCATAGTTTTTACACCACCCTAGAGTACCATTTGTATTGAAAGTGTGGTAGACCATTATTGTGGTAGACTCGAGTCAACTTTATCCCTGAAAATAATTGTGTTCTTTGAATGTGAAAATAGGCTCTTTGAGTACACTGGAGCATAAGTAGCAATGTCACCCTAAAAATTCAACAATGGTTAGGTGTGACCTACAGTTTTTAATTTTTCCCACAGAGCGGGGCCTCCTTCCCTGAGCTGGCTGCCAGGTTGAGGTGAGGCACAATATCCTACCTTTGAGGGTAAGTCAAGCAATATCTACTGGAGATACTTATGACTATTGGCAATGTTATGATAAAGGATTATGTCAGTAGCAGAGCGATTCAATTGACTTGTGTGTTTGTTCTTTTCTCTCTCCTTTACCTTTCAGATATCCCAAGTATTACCTGATATTACATCACAAGAATACTGGTTTTGTATATTTTCTTTTTTCTTTTTACACTGTATATAATAGCAGCAGCAAATGTAATACCTTACACTTTTTGGTCCTGAAGAAAGCCACCAATACAGAATACTGATCATATGGCTGAAACATGTCGACCTTTCATTATTAGTAGTTATAAATCCATACTACTTATTTGCATTGCTTTTTCATCCTGCCAGGGAGAGCACATGAATAAAATCATGTTTGTGCATCAAACCTAGGCAGTTTTAATATTCACTTTACTTATATATTTTGTCATCACATTACTCCTTTTGCGCTGTACCCTCGCTACACCTTGAGCCTCACATATGGAATGATTTTAGCATCCTTTCCCCATAGTTACATACTAATGAAAACATCTCTGAGCTCCTTCCTCATAGTGAAGAAGTTGTAGCTCCCAGTAGGACTTGGTTTTCCTACTGGTAAGGAGGAAACCCTATGATGAAGCATGTCACCGACGGGTGAGTGAGGGTTCTAGTCCTTAAGGGAAAAATTCACCCTTATTCCCTTTAGTTTACACTGAAGATCTTGTGTAGTGAGAGAGATTGGACTTAGATCACACTTTTCTGCCTATTACAGGCCTATAGTGTGTTGATCAGACCCGAGGAGATAGTGTGTTGTTCATTATGATTAAGGGGAAATTTCTCCCTGCAAGTCTATAAACTGGATTCCCTGGGACCCTAACCCCACCTTGTTTGTTGTTACAAACAGTCAGTACAGCCTTTTGGTCATGTCAGGCTTTCTGTAATTCTTAGCTTTCCTCAAGGTTTTTAGTTGCCTTTTTCATGTACTCAACCATCCTGGTGCGAAGACCAAGTACATAGTAAACAATATCCTGTTTACCGAGTTTGAGAGGTTACTCCAATTCCTCCTTCACCAGACATAATGGTCCTCTGACAGGGTGTCCAAACAGAAGTTCAAATGGGCTGTAGCCAACCCCCTTCTGAGGAAACTTCCTTTAAGCAAACAAAAAACAGGGTAGCAGGATGTCCCATCTCCCACTGAGCTTTTCTGGGAGACCCTTAATCATACCCTTTAAGGTTTTGTTGAATCTTTCAACTAAACCATTGCACTGTGGATGATAGGGTGTGGTGAATTTGTAGTTCACTCCACATTCCTTCCACATTGCAGTCAAGTAGCCGGACACAAAGTTTGCATCTCTGTCAGATACTACCTCGGTAGGAAACCCCACTCTTGTGAACACTCCCAAGAGGGCTCTTGCCACAACAGGTGCTGTAGTGGTCCTAAGGGAAATAGCTTCTGGGTACCTAGTTGCATGGTCCATCACCACTAGGATAAACCTGTGCCCAGATGCTGTCTGAGGATCCATTGGTCCAACAATGTCAATCCCCACTCTCTCAAAGGGAACCCTCACCACAGGTAGTAGTATCAGGGGGGGGCTTTGCAGTGCCACCTGCCTTACCACTGGCTTGACAGGTTAAACAGGAGCGACAAACCTCCTTGGTGTCTTCAGACATGTGGGGCCAGTGAAAGTGAGGCACAATTCTGTCCCAAGTCCTGTTCTGGCCCAGGTGTCCTGCTAAAGGAATATCATGGGCTAGTGTCAATAGGAAGCCCCTGAACTTTAGAGGTATTACCAGCCTCCTGGCTGCACCAGGCTTAGGGTCCCTACTCTCTGAGTACAGGAGTCCATCATCCCAATAAATCTTATGGGTGCCACTAGCATTCCCAGCAGCCTCGGCAGCAGCTTGCTGTCTGAGGGGTTCAAGAGAAGGGCAGCTCATCTGCTCCTGACTCAGATCTGCCCTGGAAGGGCCTCCCTGTCCCCAAGAACTCGACCTGATCAAGCAGAAGCTCCTCTGGGACAGTTCCTTCTTCAGGCTCACAATCATTTCCCTCAAGAGACTGCTCATCACTCTGAGTCAGGGGGGAAGGCACTGCCTTAACTCTACTGCTCCTTTTCTTGGAAGGCACCTGGTCCATTATTCCAGAATCCAGGGCCTGTTCAGTGTTAGACTTTTTGACCTGTGAACTAGTCACAGCAAACATATGTGCAGAGATCACTAACATTTCTGCATGGGTCCTCAACTCCACTTCAGACCAGGCTGAAGTCTCTAAACTATTTCCAAGCAAGCATTCTACAGGGAGGTCTGCACTTATCACAACCTTCTTAAGGCTAGTTACCCCTCCCCAGGAGAAATTAACAACTGCCAGGGCATGGGTGGTCCTGACATTGCTAGCATTGCTCGGCTCGCTTGGTAAGTCTCACCAAGTATGACTTGTCCAGGGTCCACAAAGTCTGGTGTCACCATTGTGGCACTTGCCCCTTTGTCCCTCAGGAACAAAGCCTCTTTTTTCATTTATTAAAGGCCGTTGTCTGTACTTGCCCAGGTTACTGGGACTCATAGAGGAGGTCATGTCCATGCCTCCATCACAGACTAACACAGCCTGAGTTGGAACTCTGAATAGGCCAGAGCCCATCTCAGATCTCAGGGTCAACCCTACTACACCCTTAAACTGAGAACCACCACTTGAAGCTGAACTAGGGGGAACAGTTGCCTTAGGGGCAATGGTGGCTGGAGCTGCTTCCTTCTTGGTGCAGTCACATGTCCAATGGCTATTCTGCTTACAGATTTTACACCATGGTTTTCTTGGTCCTTCTTTCTTTTTCGCAGATTGGGAATCCCCACCATTAGAATCTTTTTGGGGACCTTGTGAAGACTTCTGGTCTTTAACCTTCTCCCCACCTTTTTGATCTTGCTTCGTTTGGTCACCACCTTGGTTCTGTACCTCCTGCTTCACCCTGGTTCTGACCCATTTGTCTGCCTTCTTTCTCAATTCTTGGAGAGAGGTCAGATCAGAGTCTACCAGGTGTTGATGCAACAGCTGATGTTGAAAGTTATTAAGGATCTGCTCCCTCAAATCAGATTATACAATCCAGCATAGTAACACACTTTAATGCCCAATAACCAGCCCTCCAGAGCCTTAGTAGCACAATCTACAAAGTCAACCCAGTCCTGAGTCTGTGTCTTTTGGGTATATCTGAACTGTATTCTATACTGCTCAGTGGTTAAGCCAAACCCATCTATTAGAGCACTCTTCAGGACCTTGTAATCACCAGCATCCTGTTCTCTGACAGCAAGGAGCTTGTCTCTTCCTTTGTCTGCAAAGGAAAGCCACAAGATTGCTGCCCACTGCCCCTGGGGTACCTTCTGTACTTTGCAGGCCCTCTCCAGTCCGGTATCCATGTGTGGATGTCATCCCCGTTCTGATAGAGAGAAACAATCTTGTTAAGGTCTCTATGGTCATAAGACCTTTCCTTACCACTAGGGAAGTTGCTACCACCTTGGGGCTCTAGCCCCATCTTTTTTCTTGCTCTTTTAAGCTCCGGGGTTTCCTTTTCTAAGGCTACTCCTTGTCTCCTTATTCTCAGCTTAGCTTCTTCCATCCTCACCTGATGCTCTCTCTTCTCCTGGGAGGTACCCCTCCTATGAGAAGAGACAGAGGACCCTATAGATGTGCCAGAAGGATTTGATTCCACTGAAGGTGATCTTGGTCTTCTGGGCATACCACCAACTCTTCCTGGGGGGACAAAGAGAGGGCCACTTTGGCCTTCCTCATCTCCAGTAGGAGCTGGGTTCTCCAGGTCTAGGTCATTGTCACCTGCCTGGCCAGCATCAGAGTCTGAGTCCTGGTGGGATTCCCCACTGGGCCCTTCCTCTCCTGCTGTACCCACCCCACTGCCTACCCTTCCAGGCTCTGTAGCCTGTCTAAAGTCACCAAGCAGCAGTACCTCTATGAGGCGTTGGGTATTGGGATTCTGTCCTGTCTTTAATTTCCTCATGGCACACAGAGCCCTTAAATCTTGGAAAGGGGATGTGTCATATTTAGATGTCTGTACTTGACTGACATCTGGCAGAGACCCACTAGGTCCTGGCCTTAAAGACATGACTAGTGAGGTGTGGGGTATGCACTACCTACACTATTTGTGTACCTATTAAACCTCTCATGAGTGGTAGAAAGGGTGTGCTAAGCCCTTGACACATAACTCTAAGTTCAGTAGAACTGGTACCTTTAGTGGTTTTTCAAATGATCAACACTTGAGATTATCTGGTAAAGCAATGCAAGCTGGAATCCCACACTCTGCACACCAATGTGAGATGTTGGCCTGGCATATGCTGTCCACTATTCTAGTGGGCACCTTGCACCAGTCCAAACGACCCTTATTGATGGTAGGTTTAAAGACAACCTTTATAGAAAGCTATCCTAGTAGTAACTGTGGAGAGCAGCCTTCAGGCTAAGTCTTGAAGGAATATAAAGCAGCTTGTTTTACTAGTGCATGATCTTATGAATGACCAAATGAAAGTAGAACCACACCAGGTATATATAAAATATATATGTATTTATTCTAAACACATCCCTCTAGTCTCTTTATGAGGCTAGAGGCAAAAGTACACAAAATAAACATATTTAGCACACAGTAAATTAGCACAGGATATGTTTTGCCATAGGGGCCTCACAAACCATATACTAAGAAAGTGGTATAAGTACCACTATGAACATAGAGACAAGGCCTAGGGCCTGTAGAACCGCTGGGGCAACCAGGAACCACCCAAGGCAGGGACACAGGTGACCCACGGGGGACGCGTGCAGTGTCTAAACCCAGCCGTGAATCATCATTGACTTCTATAGAGAAAGTTGTGATTAGATTTTTAAAGATTTCAGGACACTTAGGAGTGGACTAGGAACAAAACCCTTCAGTACTGGACACTTCAAGAGTCAAGACCCACGGGAGCACCGAAGTACTCGTGTTACCTCACCCGGGGAAGCCGGGTGCATAGGTGTCTTTTCATGTTTGGTTTCGTCGTCGTTTCTTATGGAGAGCTGCAAAGAAGTGCTGCAGGCGACCAGATGAAGAGTATCCGGATGGATCGAAGGGTGGGTCAAAGATCTGAAGAACCTGAAAGCAGAGGGGACGGAGTCTGGGTCACCTGCCAGTGACCAGGAGGCAGTAAAAAGATGCCCATTGATGTCAGGTGATTTCAGTTGCAGGAGGTAAAGCTTGACTCTTCAACCACGAGAACCAGGAGGCATCGACAACAACCAGGAACTGGATTCAAGCTTTCCCACGTTGGATGTCGAGTGCTGCAGCATCAGGTGTCCGGATTGGACCCAACAAGCCTTGGCAACAGCAACCCACACAGAATGCAAAGGTTGGCTTCGGAGCAGACCAGCAAGGTCTGAGGGACTCACCCTTTAGAGGGGAGTCAGGGCACATCCAGGGCAACCAAAGAAGCCCAAGAAACAAAAGAGTTGACTTCATGGGGACCCACCAGTTGACGGACAAGGGATCAGGAAGGAGCCTCAATCAGAAATGCTAAATGCAGGCCCATGGAACACTCGTGGAGTGTAGGCCCACAATCTTCAATGCAGATGGTGGTCAGGGCTTGGACTACAAGCAGCTCAATGCACAACTTTGGGAAAGCTCGGGAAGTAGATGCATTAGCAAATGTGCACAGTGCCCAGGAGTTCCGGTCCACATCTCTAGAGATGGCTACAGGTCTCATCTTTTCTGGGATCTCGTGTCGACCTTGGAGATGTCTAGAAGTTCATGTTGTGTTGTAGATTCTTCGGGATCTGGCATGAACCTCGAAAAATGCAGACCAGCAAGATGCTTCTTTGGGTCCTGTTTGAACAGGGGGGTCACTCCTTGACCCCGAGGGATATCCTTCCATCTTTTAGTCGAAATAGAATGTCGAAGTTCCAAGATATATGTTGCAGAGTTTCGTCCAGGGTAATCTAAAGTCCTAGGGACTGGGTTACTATACTTATAATGCGTTTAGGGGATGGACTAACTCTAAGGACCCACCTATGGGAGGACCTGGGGGAGAGTTGGTTACATCCTTTTCCCTTTGTCCAGTTTCGCACCAGAGCTGGGTCTGAGTGCCCCAGCAACCGGTTTGAACTGGGGCATGCACAAGGACACCTTGTGTGCCCCAGGCACTGTCTAAAAAGCATTCACTGAATGCACCCACCCTGCCCGAATGCACTAAAGCCTGTCTGGGGAGGTGGTTACACCTCCCTGGACAGGACCTATTGTCCAAGCCTTCGCTTCAGGAGTTTTGTCCAACAGAAGGAGGTCAGACTCGTGTCTGTGGCAGCAGCATCCATTTTGTGATGCTGGGGCTCTTTTAAACTATTACCGGTAAAGTAAAGGTGTACATGTCTCCTCCCTCTAGAAGGGTAAAACTCTATCCCCGCCACCACGACTGGTGAGGGGGGCTAGGATTCCAAAGTGTTTGACACCAAACCCGACATGTTTTGATGCAGCCATTCCAAAGTTAGCATTTACAGCGAGGTTATAATGCACTTAAGAGTATATGGTATGGCTGTATCACAGAACAGATACAGAGAAGTTATTCCGAAAGCTGCAGAGGGGCTCAGCTCATGCTTGGGCACCCTCGCACACAAAACCAAGCACTCTGCCTTCAGGATTGTTAAGGCCTGCCACAGGAGTGACTTATAGGTTGATATGTGTCTTTATATATAGGTAGATATAGGTATACTATATCTTAGTGAGGGGTAAATACACCACCTTACCCAGGCTGCAGTGGGAGACCTGTGGTGCCATTTTGGAAGGCTTCCCAGGGGTGGTATAATACATGCTTTAGCCCCTGGTAGGCCTCTGGGGTACCTATGCCCTTGGTACCTAAGGTACCATATACTCGGGACTCACAAGGGTAACCCAGTAACCAATCTGGAGTGTACCTAATGTACATGCAATCAGTTTAGAGAGGAAGCAGTCAGGCTGGGGTCCTGGTTAGCAGGGCCACAGCCAGACTAAAGTCAATAAATCAGTAAAACACCAGCAAAAAGTGGGGTAACCATAGTAAGCAGATCCTACTCTCCTACAGGCAAGCTTCCACAAGTGCAAAATGTTCTGCTGCCAGGGAAACAGGGAAGGCAGTCAGCAGCGCAGGAGAACAGTCCAGCCATCAAAAGCTGCAAATCAGGCGTGAAATGTAGTGAAAAAATATGGTAATAACTTTAAATATTTTAAATATATATTTGTCAACATTTATCTGTGTTTTAACCCCTCCCATGCTGGTGACGAACCCGAGCCGTCACGCCCCGCGGTGGGCGTGTGCTGATGACGGCTGGAGTTCGTCACGGCCCCGCCCTGTTCTTTTGTTTACCGCACAGCGGTAAAATCGCGGCCACAGCGAAAGGGTTAATTAAGTACTTCTTATTATATCACTGATTTGAGTGACCTTTTCCCGAAAGTAATATGTTTTTAAACGTCAAAAAGCCAGGTCTTGAGTCTCTTTCTGAAGTCTACCAACAAGGGGGATATTCAAAACTGTAGGGGAAGGTCGTTCCTGGTCTTGACAGTGATGTAGCAGAAGGAGCAGCCACTGTTGTGGCTGCATCGGCTGCAGGGGGGTGTGCAAGGGCGAGTGAAGAGGAGCGCAGGTGTCTAAATTATCTATTTATATAGCCTATGGGGGTATTAAATGTAAAGAAAAATTATGTTATCTTAACCTTATATAATTGAGATTTTGTAGTTTACAGATCCTGTGAAGAATAATGCCAATGTACCCTTGAACTGGATGGTTAATAACAATTATACTAAGTAAAGTTAAGTGATGGACCTTGGATCACACAGTTTGGTCAAGTGTGGAAGGTTTGATTTGAATCCAGGATTGCATATTGTAGTGTCAAATCCTTCTCTCTTCCATGTAACACCAAAGCTAGTGCTTTTTTCAGTTATTCAAGTAGCATTAGCATATGGAGCTCAATAAAAACATTTATTTCATCCTCAATCAAACTGGCACTCTAAAAACACAGACCTATAAATGTGCATAATCTTCGGAAATTAAAGGTGTTATTTTCTGTTTTGAATGTGCTCACAGACACTGAAAACCAAACAGGGACAGAACAGACCTGTCTGAAATCATTCTGCACTAACAAGCATCTCCTTGAAGAGCTGTAATTCAAAGAGCAAACTCAGTGGAGGTTCATGCCATGCATGTTATTCAATAGACTATGCTTCCAACCTTGGAACAATACTTATTCCAAGATGTCTTATTCCTCCTCGGTCCCATTTACAGGCTAAATTCAAATGTTCTAATTTTATTCTCCGTCTTGTTACTTTTTCCAATCCTGGATACGGTCTACCTGCAATCCTGCACCATTGCTGTGATTGCCCTTTAAAGTTTAATTTGCCTGTTTCATGATGCAATCCAGATTCTCTTTCTTCTGAATGTTTTTCTTCTTCTTATAAACGTCACTGAATTTTCATGTTTTTGCCAGGGGTGTTTCCTTTATTCTTTTTGTATGTGGCTATACTACTGCATCTTAATTATTTAACAAAAATCCTATCATGCATGAAGTCATATGTACAGTCAACTATGACAGGGACAGTTTCTTTTTTTGTGTGTTAGAGAAGCTTTATTCATAATAATAATGATAACAATTGACATCAGGAAGGAAAATATAGAGTATACAATTCAAATAAGAAACATAACATTCCTAATGGCAAGCTAGAGGACTAAAAGCATGTTATGGTATTTTGAAGGGGAAAAAGCGGGAGGGAAGGAAGGAGTGAAAGAAAATAAAAGAAAACAAAACATTGCTATGAAAAACGACGGTTAAGGCAAAACCAATACAAGCAATTATCAAGAATTATATAGTATATGGAAAACATTGCAATAAATAAAGGCAGTAAAACAATATTGAAGTACTGGCTGACCTGTTGGTGCGTGTGGAGAATCTCTGCCCTGACTGCTGCTTTTACGTGCAGCGCCTCGTGGAACCCGCTTCGCGGGTCCCGCTTCGAGGGGTGTGCTGCCGTGGACCTTTGGACCCCTGAAGTTGTTTGCTTGCCCAGGCGGAGTCTGCAGCGGGTGTGTGTGTGCGTGGGCAGGGCTGCGAGCTGCGGGACCGGGACTACCTCTCCCAGGAGTCCCCGCCAGCCCTGATTGCAATCATCTGGGCGGCTCTCCCTGCCTGCCCCGCCCCCACCAACGAATTTAAAACCTTCTGCACTTTGATATACTTTGGGACGCCTTGCTGACCTGTTGGTGGGTGTGGAGAATCTCTGCCCTGACTGCTGCTTTTACGTGCAGCGCCTCGCGGAACCCGCTTCGCGGGTCCCGCTTCGAGGGGTGTGCTGCTGTGGACCTTTGGACCCCTGAAGTTGTTTGCTTGCCCAGGCGGAGTCTGCAGCGGATGTGTTTGTGCGTGGGCAGGGCTGCGAGCTGCGGGACCGGGACTACCTCTCCCAGGAGTCCCCGCCAACCCTAATTGCAATCATCTGGGCAGCTCTCCCTGCCTGCCCCGCCCCCACCAACGAATTTAAAACCTTCAGCACTTTGATATACTTTGGGACGCCTTGCTGACCTGTTGGTGCGTGTGGAGAATCTCTGCCCTGACTGCTGCTTTTACGTGCAGCGCCTCGCGGAACCCGCTTCGCGGGTCCCGCTTCGAGGGGTGTGCTGCTGTGGACCTTTGGACCCCTGAAGTTGTTTGCTTGCCCAGGCGGAGTCTGCAGCGGATGTGTTTGTGCGTGGGCAGGGCTGCGAGCTGCGGGACTGGGACTACCTCTCCCAGGAGTCCCTGCCAACCCTAATTGCAATCATCTGGGCAGCTCTCCCTGCCTGCCCCGCCCCACCAACGAATTAAAAACCTTCAGCACTTTGATATACTTTGGGACGCCTTGCTGACCTGTTGGTGCGTGTGAAGAATCTCTGCCCTGACTGCTGCTTTTACGTGCAGCGCCTCGCGGAACCCGCTTCGCGG
Source organism: Lissotriton vulgaris (assembly GCF_964263255.1). NCBI lineage: Eukaryota > Metazoa > Chordata > Amphibia > Caudata > Salamandridae > Lissotriton > Lissotriton vulgaris. The sequence goes on from NW_028250251.1 coordinate 791,199, forward strand.
GTCCCGCTTTGAGGGGTGTGCTGCCGTGGACCTTTGGACCCCTGAAGTTGTTTGCTTGCCCAGGCGGAGTCTGCAGCGGGTGTGTGTGCATGGGCAGGGCTGCGAGCTGCGGGGCCGGGACTACCTCTCCCAGGAGTCCCCGCCAGCCCTAATTGCAATCATCTGGGCCGCTCTCCCTGCCTGCCCCGCCCCTACCAACGAATTTAAAACCTTCTGCACTTTGATATACTTTGGGACGCCTTGCTGACCTGTTGGTGCGTGTGGAGAATCTCTGCCCTGACTGCTGCTTTTACGTGCAGCGCCTCGCGGAACCCGCTTCGCGGGTCCCGCTTCGAGGGGTGTGCTGCCGTGGACCTTTGGACCCCTGAAGTTGTTTGCTTGCCCAGGCGGAGTCTGCAGCGGGTGTGTGTGTGTGTGGGCAGGGCTGAGAGCTGCGGGCCTGGGACTACCTCTCCCAGGAGTCCCCGCCAGCCCTAATTGCAATCATCTGGGCCGCTCTCCCTGCCTGCCCCGCCCCCACCAACGAGAGTCCCTATATTACCATTCTGTTATCCCCGCTGCGCGGGAGCGCTCAGGAGCGTCACGGAGAGAAGCCCGGGACAAGGGCGGGACGTCTGTGGCCGTCAGGGGCTGCAGGAGGCTGGGCTGGGCCCACTCTCTGACATTGCGTTACTGCTCTGGGGACAATGATATAACTTGTAAGCCATTCTATTATCTTGACTCGCTTAATCTATGATTTATTGTCATAGTTTGTTCTTGTGTCTTGAGAAATGTTGTTTTTTGCTTACATTGTCTTTTTCCTCTCAAAGTATATTGTCCGTTAAGTATGCCTTCCTCTCCAACTACCACTGCCCAAAGCTCCCCTCAGCCCCCGAGGTGGGGTCAACAATCTTGGGTCCCTTAGATAAATACTTTAGTCGGGCAACTCAAGACATTGATAAAGAGATTGCTTTGGCGGAGCGACGCCCGAGCGTAGGCTATCTATTGAACTCCTTAAAATTCCCTTGGAGAAATGGCCATCTCTGGGTTTCCCGGCACTGGTTCCTCCTTTATCATCTCTAACCCTGCCAGCTGTATTAGAAACGCCCTATGCTTTTTCCCAGTCATCTGGCCCATTGACTAACTTTTCTGTGGGTGATGATAGGACCATCCTGGTTCCCACCTCGCCTATTATATTAACTGATTTATCTGCTGGTGAGGTAAACACTGCCCAATCGAGTGTGCCACTCCACGTGGTTACTAACAAACCGTGCACCAAAAGGAAAAGAAGCATTGCCCTGAAGAAGTGCTATCTTCCCAAACATCCCCAAAAAATAAGGAAAATTGGAATAGGCTTGTGTCCCCCTTGCGAGCCTACTGGGGTTGGCTCCGATGGGGTCGAGATCGCTAAGGACGGAGTCACCTCGGCTAGCTCTGTATCCAACCTTAGCGACCCTTTAGCGATGGGATCGGCCGAGACCCTACCTCCTGCTCCACCCCTACTCCTCTAGCCTGGAGAGGCTGATGAGGTCTCTCCTGACTCCCATCGAAGAACGAGTCAAAAGACTAGCCGATCAACTAGACCATTTCGAGCAGGCTACCCTAGATAACTTTTTTCCACCAATTCCCTAATCAAGTCCCACCCTAGGGCGGGGGATAGTAACAATTTTCCAAAATCAAGTGGGCAGGCAAACAGTGTGTCTGCCGCTGAGCCTCTTCCCCCTGTAGTCACTATTACAAATAGGCCTCGGTCGACGGGACAAATCCCCAAGACTAATTTACATCTACCGGACCACCCAAGTAGCAATACTCCTCAACACAAAAAGCGCCCTGATACTGTAGCAATGGGTACTAAAGACAGTTCCAAAACTGGTAATCCTGTATTGAATAGTTCACAACCCCCAAAAAGCATTCCAACATCCCGTCCTGTTGTTCCTGCCCTTAGTCTGCCTGATACACTCCCTGTGAGGGCACCTCGTAGGATACCCCCTATGAATCTTCCTCCAGATTCTTATCCTTTCGTTGCTGTCCTCACCAATGTACCACCTCTGCAGGTTGGGCAAAGAGAATCCTTCCAGATGCTAAAAAACAAGGCAATGCACTGGTTAAAGATAAATAGACCATTTCCCAGGGAAGTGGACGGGCTGATCATTGGAGTAAGAAGGACAGGCTGGATAGGTTGTACTCCCAAGCGCTTAGAGGGGGACTGTATAGCTGTCAATTTCCAAGATCCCAGGGTGGTACGTTTGATTATGAGGCAAAATTGGGGCATAAGTAGTGCTGGGATTGGTGTTGTGGATCTTACATTTTTCTACCCAAGACTAACGGGCATTCAATTTGGCATGGCCCCTGAAGTAGGTTGTTATAACAATCTCCCCTCTCCAGGATTTGTTCCTTTCGCTGCACCCTTCCAACGGGGAAACTATTGTAATGTATCAACGTATAATCGCTTTGAAGTGATGGCAGATCCGGGGTGGGTTCATTGACCAAATGGAAAAAAATTCCTGGGTTCGGGTTATGATGAATTTAATTTCGATTATTCCATGAACAGCTGGGAAAATATGAATCTTTGGGATATATGTGGGGAGTCTGTATTAACTCGTTTGACCGAAAATGTGGAACCAAATGAAATCAGAACTAGCTGGGAAACTGCGAATCTGGAGGCAACATGTGGGGAGTTTATTCCAATTTCTGGGGTATCTGAAAACGATGATTTAATTACACTTAGTACTGTTGGCACTCAGGAGGTTGAGCACAATAATGAGGACAAAAATCGAGATAGGGAGGGGCACGCAGGAATCCTAACAAGCCACTCTGGGATGTCCTCTGTAGGAGCAGTTCCTATGGATGGCCCCTGCTTAGGGAAGATGGTTTCACGGAACATCGCGGGGTTGAGTAGCAAGCTGGCATCCCAAAACTGGATAGACCTCATTAATGGTTTTGATGTATGTCTATTCCAAGAGACATGGGCCTGCGATCCTATATTTCTTCCTGGCTATCTAAACTTTTCAATCCCGACTTGTAGAGGGGGCAGGGGCCGACCGATGGGAGGCCTTACAATTTGGATACGGCAACATCTACAAGTAACAATCAAAGTGGTGGATCTGGGTTGCAAGGATATCCAAATGTTAAGAATAGCATCAGAACACTGGGGAGGGATAGACATTTGTAACATCTATGCCCGGGGCAGTACTATAGGGAATTCACCCATTCTAGAGGCTTTGTCCACTTTTCTGGAAACACAGTCCTTGGGAAATAAAGTTGTAGTAGCTGGCGACCTAAATAGGACTTTTGAACCATTGGACAGCTCTGATGATCCCTTGGGGCAAGAGGAAGACATGCAATGGGGTGTCCCAACTTTAAATCTGGCCCCGGTTAAGCGGTGGACGAAAGATATATTACAACTGAATGCCATTTGCCTGGAACAAGGATTAAGAGCCTTAAATGGGAGAACCAAGAGCGATAGGGAAGATGCCTGTACATTCGACAATGGTCGTAACCAAAGCCGGATAGATTATGTCCTCTGTAGCCTAAATTTGTGGCAGTTGGTATGCGACATGGAAATTGAGGGCAGATTGGAGAGTGATCACAATCCTCTCTGTGTGACCCACAATTGGTGGCTGGTCACATCAGGGAATCCCCAATCGAGTGATGGTCCACTGCCTACTATGGCCAACGACATGCGCAGACTTAACTGGCCGAGTGTATTGGCTAATGCAGAATCTATGGCATTTATAAGTTCTGAGGTGGATATTGCAATCACCGCTATGGAGGCTGCAAACCCTGTAATCCCAGGGTCTAGGGAAATAACTGACATACATGGCAAGCTCTTTTCCCTTTTAAAACCGCACTTCCTGAAGCCCTGCAAGACAAATAGGAAACAACCATCCAAACCAGCTAGGTGGTTTAACCATCAGTGCAGGGAAGCCAGGTTAAGTTTGGGTAGAACAATTAGGAACAGGGATAGGGCAGCGATTAGTGGGGCTAGGAAGCACTACAAGGCTAATATATCCCTAGCAAAAAAAACATGGGACGAAAAGCATTGGGTAGAACTAAAGGAGGCCTCAGGGGCTAAGGACTCCAGGTTATTCTGGAATATTGTCAAGTGGGGTAGAGGTGGAACTCCAGACAAACCCGACAATAACGTCGCTGAGGGTGCCTGGGTGGATTCAAACCCCAATATGCTGAGACTACCGAGTTTAAGGATGTGAAAGCAATTTCAGCTGTATTCCCTCCTGGGGATTATTTACCCTCAAAGAAACCGAAGTCGCAATATGCGCTGCCCCCGGGAGAAGGGCCCCGGGTCTAGATGGGGTACCCTCTGATGTTTTCATAAATGACAAGGTGAGGTGGGCCAGGTATGTATTCCTTCTGGGAAATGCTATTGCGAAGGGAACGGCTGTCCCCGAACTATGGAAGGGAGCAACCATCATTCGCATATATAAAAAAGGGGATCGGTCTCTCCCGGTCAATTACAGGCCGATAAGCTTGATCGCCACTTTCCAAAAAGTGGTAGGGAGAATGGTGGTAAATAAACTAATGGATTGGGTTGACGAGAACAATGTCCTGTCCCCTTATCAGGCTGGTTTTCGGCGGGCTACAAGTACAGTCGACCAGGTGTTTTGCTTTGCTCTGCTGCAGTTGGGGACGGTGGTGCTTGGCGAAGGCAGCCTGTATGTTGCTTTTGTTGACCTGCGGGCTGCCTTCGACCTGTCCCAAGGAGAAAGCTCTGGGCAGTTTTGAGCGAAATAGGTCTTCCGGCTGAGTTACTTACCTTGATAATGAGGTTGCATGAGTGTAATTTCGCCAAAGTCCAATGGGGTACGAATGGCGAATCATCTGCTAACTTCCCGATTGAGCACGGAGTACAACAGGGGTGCGCAATGGCCCCCCTGCTTTATTCCTTATTTATTAATGGGATAGTGGCCCGGATGCTGGACGCCAGTGTAGACGCGCCCTCGTTGGCGGGCCTCAGGATTCCGATCCTGATGTTCGCCGACGATACGTTAATTCTATCCAAAACGCCGGCTGGCCTGCAGCGAGCTCTGAAAATTTTCGACCTCTTCTGCGGGGAGCATGGCCTGGAAGTCAACGTGGGCAAGACCAAGCTGATGGCTTTTACATCAAAACGTAGACCCCGGCAAAAAATATTCTTGAACAACTGTCAGCTTGAGGTGGTTACTGTATTTACCTATCTTGGGATACAGATAGCAAATGATTCAAGATGGTCCCAGCATATAGAAAAGGCGGTTTTGAGGCACCAACAGATCTCGGGGGCACTTCGGGTGGAACATAAAAAGTCAAAATCCAAGCCTATAAAACCCGTCTTGGCTGTATATGACGCCAAGGCTCTTGGATCTACCCTTTATGGGGCTGAGCTGTGGGGATTTGGGAAGCTCCTCCCCTTGCAGATATATGAGAATAGGTTTCTGAGGGGAATCACAGGACTCCCGCAGAGTACACCATTAATCCCACTTGGTCTTGATTTAGGGAGAAGAACAGTTAGTGACCAAGCAAGGTTGCACCCGATTCTCTATTGGAGACGCCTCTGGACTACCCCGGAGATCCGGCACTATGCCGAGGGGTTCTTGGCCATAATTAAAGCTGACACTTTCCATAAGATAGTCTGGCTAAAAAATCTCAGGAATGCCCTAGGCGATCTTGGCCTCTCTAATCTATGGGACAATCCATCTGGGGAACCCTTCCCAAGCAAAAATATGATCAAAGGCCTATATTGGGATTGGGTAGATGGAAGACTCTGGAATAAAACGAGATCTGACACAATGACGGGGCGTTTTTTTGAAGTCAAACTGTATCCTGCATTGGAACCATATTGGGACAGCATTACTAACCCAGGGGATAGGAAGCTTTTCTTCCAGTTAAGATCAGGTGCCCTTCCTTTGAGATCACTGACAGGTAGGTGGAGGAGTTCCACCACCTCTTGCTGCCCAGCCTGTGGTGCAGCAGACAAAAGTATAGGCCACTTTCTATTTTTGTGCAAAGCTTACTCCACCCCGAGAAAAGTCTGGTTAGCTCCTGTCTGCAGAAACTTAGGGACATCAAGGGGTGTAGGGGCACTACGAATACTTTGTACCACCACCGATATGCCTGTTGTTCTAGAAACAGCAAAGTATTTGGGGTGGGCATGGTCCATTAGACGGAGGGCAATTCCTACTAATGCAAATTGAGTGGGGTACTTTTTGTGGTTCTCGTGTAATCATGCATCAAAGATTTTTACTGTTTATGTCTGCACAATTGTTTTAAAATGTTGTATAACTGGGATAAAACATTTTTTAAATGATGTATTTTAAATGTATGTTTGTGCTGTTATGAGTATAACTCTCAAATAAAGCTTTGATGATAATATTGAAGTATACATGAAAGAGAGAGTAAAAACAATCGAAGGGGTTTAACATTTTCAGTATTGATAGGAAACGGTTTCTTTTGAGCTAAGTGATCTAAGTATGTAGTAAGAGGCAACCAATAGAAGTCAACATTACAAGGTGGTTTACAGGAGGAAGCGAAGGAGACATCTAGTCTGTGAAAATGACATAAAGAGTTCCACCAATGATGTGTGGAAACGTTTGTAAGGGATTTCCAATTAGAAGAAATACGTTGAAAAGCGAGTGCAAGCATAAGATCAAAGAGACCCTGAGAGTGTGAAGGTAAAGTTATTGTGTTGGAAAGACTACCAAGAAAAAGAAGAGGGGGTGAGAGTGGAACAGAAAGTGAAAAAATGTGGGAAATACATGACTAAACTTGTCTCCAAAAAGTAGAAACCGTAGGACAGAAAAAGAACACATGTAAAAGATCAGCTTTAGGTGATTTACAAGTCCAACAGGTAGAATCAGAAGAGGATGAGAAGTGAGAAAGAGAAAGAGAAAGAGGAGAAAGATTAAGTCTGTGATATATAAAAAAGAGAGACTGAGTGAGAGATGCAGAACGAGAGATCTTCAATGATTTGGACCAGAGTTTATCCCAAAGGGAAAGGGCCCAATTACATCCCAGATCCGATTCCCAGGAAAGTTGCACCTTGGATTTGAGACGTTCCCGATTAGGAGAAAAAAAGGATTTATAAATAAGAGATGCTTTAGGGAGAGTAGAGAGTAATGTCAAAAGATGAGAAGAGGAAGTAGTAGAAGTTGAGGAAGGAAGAGAGTAATAACGATCAAGAATGATTTCCATAAGAAGAGTATATTTCTGCAGAAAGGAACGAGGACAATGAAATTGAAGCTGAAAATGTGGGAAAGAGCAAGGCAGTACACCATCAAAGAGCTGACGGATCCATATAATACCCTTAAGTCTCCAAGAGGTCCAACAGATAGGTCTATTATTTACAAGAATAAGTGAGTTATACCAGAGGGTAAATGTAGGAAGGATTCACGCAATATACGTGAGAAAGAAAATAAAGGTTAAAGAAGAGAAGAAGTATGCTTAAACAAGAGAAATGAATCATAAGGGGATTTAGATGAAAATGTATTAATTGCTCAAAAGAGAAGGGCAATAAAAAAGAATGCTCAATAGAGAGCCAAAGAGGAGAGAAGGAAGAAGGTTCCAATGAAAGCCAACCTGAAGCTTGACGGAAAGAAAAGGATTTATGATAGAGGCGAAAATCTGGGAAATTAACACCACCATTTGATTTAGGTCTGCGAAGAGATAGAAGAGAAATTCTAAATTTTGTATTTTTCCAGAGAAATTTTGAGATAGAGGAGTCAAGACGTTTGAAATACAGAGCAGGAATATGTAAAGGCAGCATGGAAAGAGTATAAATAAGAATAGGAGCGAACATCATCTTAATGGAGTCAAGTCGACCCCACCAAGAAAGAAAAAGAGGATTCCAAGCAGAAAATAACTGATCAATTTGGGAGAGGACAGCAGACATATTTAATATAACAGAAGAAGAAATAGAATTAGAGAACCAGATTCCAAGATACTTAATCTGAGTATTATTCCAGGCAAAACCAGTGGAAGAAAAGAAATGAGGGAGACAAAACTTAGTCAAAGGGAGAATTTTTGTTTTATCTGAGTTGATCTTATAACCAGATACAAGAGAAAACGCTTCAAATTCAGATAATAAAGGAGAGATAGACAAATCCGGTTCTGAAATAAACATAAAGATGTCATCAGCATATGCAGAAAGTTTTAATTGATGGTCACCGTAGGGAAAACCGGAAATGGAAGTGTTCTGGCGAAGAGAGGACAAAAAAGGTTCAAGGGCCAAAACAAAAAGAAGTGGAGAAAGAGGGCAACCTTGGCGAACTCCTCTTTGAAGAGTGAAAGAAGAAGAAAGTTGGCCATTCACAAGAATAGAAGCTTTGGGAGAAGAGTATAATAAAGAAATGAGAGAAATACATTTGGAGCCAAAGCTATGCCATTTAAGTGAAGCAAATAAAAAAGACCAATCTACTCTGTCAAAAGCTTTTTCAACATCAACACAAAATAGCAGCTAAAGGCGTTGGTAAAGAGGGGCCCTTATTTAAAACGTTCAGAAACAGACGAGAATTGTCAGAAGTAAGCCTCCCTTTAATAAAACCACATTGTTCTTTACCAATAGGATGAGTCCTAAAGGAATCCAAACGTAAAGCAAGTAATTTGGCGAAAAGTTTATAATCAACATTGACTAACGAAATGGGACGATAGTTTTGACATAACTTAGGGTCACAACCTTCTTTCAGGATGAGACAAATGGTGGCATCTTGGAAGGTGCCTGCAGCTGTACCAGAGGAAGAAAAGGATTGAAAAAGTGATAAGAGTTTTTGTAATAAAAGGTCAGAAAAATGTAAATAAAACTCCACTGGAAAGCCATCAGGACCAGGAGTTTTACCCTTAGTGAGGGAGGACAGAGCTGTAGAAAGTTCATGAAGGGAAACATCAAGTTCAAGGGATGAAAAATTGAGATGAGATAGAGAAGGTTTAGGTAATTTTTCAAAGTAAAAATGAAGCATAGAAGAGGTAGGAGGGGATTCTGGAATGTTAAGCTGTTGATAGAAAAGTTGGATTTGTTCAAGAATCTGTTCATTCGTATAGAAAAGAACATTGTCAGATGAAAAAATAGATTCAATGGAAGTACGCTCTTTACGAGATTTGAGATAGTTAGCTAAAAGCTTTCCAGACTTATTACGTCCTTCGTAATAACGTGCACTACTACAAAGAAGAATTGAGGAGGCATTATCCGTGGTAAATTTATTAAAGGAAATCTTCGCACGTAAAAGGTCTGGGGACATACATTTATCAGAAGAGGTATAGAATTGATGTTCTAATTTTTTAATATATGCAAGAGAGAACTTACGTTTTTGGAGAAATTCCTTCTTTTTCCTAAAAGCAAAATCAATAATGAACCTCCTTGCAGTAGCTTTAAAGGAGTCCCAGAGAGTATGAGGAGGAATGTCAGGAGTAGAGTTAGTTTGAAAGAAATCATTAGTAAAGGTACGAAATGAAGAAGGGAAATTAGGGTCAGTAAGGAGGATAGAATTAAAGCACCAGCAAGAGGGCTTGGGAGGAGGAGGAAGTAGATCAATATCAGTTATAATGGGTGCATGATCTGAAATAACAATAGGTTCAATAGAGGAAGCTAAGAAATTCTGGGTGAGAGACTGAGAGAGAACAATATAGTCTAATCTAGAAGAAGAAGCATGAGGGTGTGAGAAAAAATAATAATTTAGAGAGTCTGGATGAGTGAGTCTCTAAGAATCAGAGAGATTCATTTGAAGGATAGTATTTAAGAATTGCTTATGAGGTTTGTGAGGAATGAAGCGAGCAGTAGATTTGCGATCAAGAAATGGATCAATAATTTGATTGTGTAAAACAACAGGAGAGTAAGGGTAACAATGCCGCTCTTATACCCCGGTATCAATCAATGTTCAAACAACAAAAGAGCAACAACAAGTAATGCACAACCCAAAAATTAAATAGTGCAGCCCATCAAGCAAGTCAAAGTTACTTACTAAAGGTGGGAAATAAACGTGAATCCCAGTAACAATGTGTAAGCTAAAAACGTGTATATATGCACCTAATGATATGTATGTATATTATCTTAGTCTATACATACACATCCACCCGGTGACTAAAAAGAACCCTCAGTCACCACACAGTGGGGACTTGTTTCATCATTGGGTTACTTAGAAAAGGGCCAAGGAGTATGTGCCCCACAGAAAAACCAAAGTAGAGGTAAGTGTGCAATTAAAAGAGAAGTAACTGTTCCCTAGAAATATTTTAATAGAGGGGCAGCCAACTTCCCAATAAAAACAAGTGAAGATAGGGCAATCAGAGGTTGAGTTAACTTAAACCGGTGATTCCTATCAAAGGTTAAATGATCAAGTAAAAATAAAACAGTACCCACCCAATTCCTTTTTAACTTAAGGGATTTAAGGTCATTAAGGTGAGTATCCTGTAGAAGAGCAATATCAGGGGTATAGGAGGATAAATGAGAGAGTACTCTCTGCCGCTTAATGGGGTTAACAAAACCTTTTACATTCCATGAAATAACTCTAAATTTGTAAACAGGATCAGTATGATAACTTCAATATTTGCAAAAAGATATATAAACAACATAAAGCCAAAGGGAAGATTGTAGATAACATCCTAAAACAAAAAAGGGTAAAGGATAGCCAGATGAATAAAAAAGGAATGGAAGCAATATCAAGAGAATAAGAATGTAGAGGGGAAGCAAAAAGAGGGGAAAGAACAAGGGAGAAAAAGATGAGGAAAGAGAAAAGACAGTACATATCCAAAGGGATGACTGAAGTGAGCATACCTGAAGGGGAAAACAAAAGGAAGGTTGGGGTAGTGGCGCCCGAAGAACAGGAGTCCATCCGCACCAGGACACAAATAGGAAGCCAAGGAATAGGAGTCAAACATTTAAGGGATCAAGGGACACAAGTCTGCATCGGGATATCTGAAGATAAATAAAAGGGAGTAAACAACATTAGGGGGAACAATACAATAGAAACAACAAAGAAACATATATAGCGAAATATTAAAAAAAGCACATAATAAATGTGAAGAAAAACACCAACAGGAAAACTGTAGGAAGAAACAGGATAACAAACAAATGTAAATGCTAAATCAGTTAGCCAGTAGGAGGAGTGTTGTAGATGATTCTAGGACTCTAGTAAATATTCCCGATTTCATGCCCTTATGTGATTATATCAAATCATACCCTTATACAGGCATAAGAATCATACCCATATTAAGACATGGCCAATGCAGTCCAAATACGGAAAGGCTACTCCTATAGACTCCTAGAAAGCACAACGCATTATCAAACAAACCAAGCCTCCAGCAGCCCGGGAATTCCCCCTGCTTCTGTATTGATTTGTCCTAGAACTCCTGGAGTCCGGAAAGAACTGCAAGTTCTTAGTGACGTCTTATGTCCAACCTTACGTCAAACTCGGCACCTTCCAGGTATAAATATGCCAGCATCTGCCTTAAGCAACACACGGTGGTTTGGAGCAGATCGGCTATCTACTTGCCAACCGCCCTGCTGATGCGAGTGCCGAAGGAAGCCGACTCTCCCTGCTGACACACCGAGAGAGACACCGTCTTTTCTCCTGCTGAGAAATCCAGCTCCAGTGTTTCCCTGTCACCCTTGCGGGTCGCTGGGAGATCGAGTCCTGAGAAAGAGATACAAGACCTCCTTCATTCTATAAACCAAGGTACGGAGCTGATTAGACCCACAGAGAATTCTTGCTTCAGATTCTTGGCAAAAACTGTAACTCATCTACTCCTTCCCTGTACTAGGCTTAGGTTAGGTACACCGGGGTAGGCGTATCTTAGAAACACCAGTTGAGTACGTTAAGTCATTATTTTATTGTTGTATGTATTTTATCCATTTTAAGTATCTTATGGCTTAGAAACCATATAAATGCTTTTACAGTATTATTTCATAATACTCATTTTACTGTACGCACTTTACTTTATGACAAGTATTGCAATTGTGGCAATTCACTTCTCTTGCGTGAGAAAGAAGACTGCTCAATAAATACCCTTTTTATTGAAAATGCCTGTCTCTCTATTTCTCTGCACTCCTGGTGAAACTAAGCATGCACGATTAACTGAGTTAAATAGCTATCTATTGTTTCCGTGACTCTGGAGATATACTCCTTATTCTGGGGGAGCAAAGTTGTCATGTTTATGCGGTTGTCAGAAACTAATCCCTTCTTGTCTATTCAGGAAAGTTAACACCTTCTTGTTTACTCGAAAATGTTTCTAGTGACCTCTGAGCTAGCTGGCACACACAATTAAGTCTAACATATTCAATAGAGACCATGTCGACCTCAGTCCTAAGTCTACACTGTCGTTTATGTTATTCCAATGTGCAGAGCCTATTGGGAATATAGGAACTACACTACAGGAGTAGAGGTATCCATGCTGCTGTTAGATGGGATATGGATGAAGTTCTTACGTTCATTGGGATCCAAAAAAGTCCAAGTACGATTCTGATGAGTAACCTTAAAGGTACAAGGATGGAATAAGCCGTATCTAGCACCAAGAGATCTCAAAGGAGCACGAAGGTTTAGGAATTCCTTTCTTCGATTAGCAGTAACACTGGAAACATCTTGAGAAATAAACACTCTCTGACCGAGCCAGGAAACTTGACGCTTGGCCCTTGCTGCAGAAAGGACAGAAAGTAAGTCTGTAAATTTCAGGAAGAGAATAATGACTTCACGGGGCTTTGAGGAAGTAGATGAGTGAGGACCAAGTCTGTGAGCTCTCATAATACTAAGTGAAGTAGTAGGAGGCATGTCTAGCAATTTCGGAATAAAAGAAGTGAAAAAAGTCACAGGGTCATCATTCTCAAGGGACTCAGGCAATCCATAAATGCGAAGATTATTTCTCCTGTTCCTGTTTTCCAAATCCTCCGTATGTTGCTGAAGAGATTGGACAGATATACGTTGTGAATTGGCTGAATTTCCGTAACTTGTTGTTCTACAGAGGTAAGTCTGCTGTCCATGGAGGACCACTTTTCTTTCAAGATCTGCATATCATTACTAGTCTCCTCTACAAATGGGCACAGGGTGCAAATTTCCTCCAAAATTAACTCCATGGAGATATTAGAAGATGATTTATCAGGAGATGGAGGATCCTGTTTCAAGCGTTTGGTCGATGTAGTAGGAGGAGTGGTCTTGGTAGACGTAGAATGATGAGAGGAAGAACTTTCAGGTGTTGTGCCAGGCATTTGTATTTCAGTAATAGGAGAGCTTGGGATTGAGGAGGGTGACACTTGGGGAGAGTTGGATAGCACAAAAACAAATTTGGGTTTGCTCAGTTTACCCATAGACGTGTAGAATAATATGAGTGGAAAGTCAGAGCGATGAAGGGTAGAAATAAAGAATTGATCAGCAAACTGTTCTTAAGGTGTATGAACTAGTGCAGTGCACTCCTGGAAAAAAGCATCCAAAAAATAGCGTAGATGTGTAAAATGATGAGATTCCTGAGAGAAAAAGAAAAAAGTCTGACGGTAATAACAATCAGAGAGAAGATGTCGGAGGTAATTCCGTTATCGGTGGTACAGCACACGAAAAGAGAAAGTTCACTGAGAAAATATAAAAGTCAGGTGCGAAGTGAGAGAAAAATATATGAGGCTCCTGAGGTGTTGGTAGGTGAAAAAACAGCAGGTGCACAGGTAATTACACTAGCGTCATCGCAAGGAAGACGTAATGATATAATCAAAAAGCAAGCAAAGTATTCTGTGGAATGTGAAGGGTAACACAAACATTGGTTATTCCAGAAATACGTTGATTCTGTGACAAGCCGACATAGTCATTCGCGTCCTTGGAGAGATTCAAAATGGCGGATTATGACGATGGAAGAGGCACAGATGAGGTAATATTTTGTGTAATGCGCTGAAGACCCCAAAACTGTCTCACTCTGCGAACCGCTACACAACATCGCCGATAGAATCCAACAGCCCCAATAATGAATAGAGAAGATGTTGAGGTGAAGGTCGGGGTAGCGAAGCTATTCCTTCCTACGGCTGATGTGAATAGCGCTGAAGTCACTTCTTGGTCTGTACACGTCAAATTGGGAAACGCTATATTTAATCTACAGCCGTGGAGTTTTGCATCTCAGCAAGCTGTTATCGCAGGGTACCAGAAATATGACTTAGAAGGGCTGTGCAGCTATTTCAAGTTGTCAGGTAACATTTCCTTTTAACAAAACTCCACAGCAATGTCCACGAGCATATTGCTGTTAGTGCAGTAGGAGACACATGATATGACAATGGGCAGCATATTTTATCCGGTCAGCAATGTGTCTCAGATGTACAGAGCTCTTCAGTAGTATTGCTAAGCATTACACGCTAAGTTCGTCACACTGCGACATAAAGCTGAGGAGAGCCGCAAAATGGCGGCCAGTGACTTAGGAGGAAACGCGGATAAATATCATCGAGCGCAACGCGCGGGAAACTTCAAAACAGACTCACCCTAAGCTCCAGATACTGCGATGCATATCGGTGGTGACAAGAGGCCACAGTCACGTTGATAACAGGAGAAAATTGCTGGAGAGAGGATCGGTGCGGCGTAGGTTTTCCCGCAGGCCACCATCTTGAAAGGTGCCGAAACCACGCCCGACAGGGACAGTTTCATTAGGGTCTAATGAATGATGTAATAGCTCAAAGGTTTTTGTTGTTGTGTGGAAACAGTCCATGGGAAAGGAGCTAAAATTGTTAAAGATCCAGCTGTTACACCATATGATGTACATGTATGACAGCAGATGACAGGCACAGGACACACCCAAAATTGCAATTGCCAGTAACGCATACAAAATCTGGCAGAAACTGTGCCTGGGGAATGTTTCTTCGCAAAAAGAGCACATTTACACTCCAGTAACTGCAAAGTTTATTTGTCTGAAAATTGAATCTGGCTACTGGACTTTCATTTATGACTAAAAAAATAAAGAAATAATATTAAAATCAAGGTTCCTGTTTGGACGGGTAACAGTTTTTTTAGGAAATGGCTGTATTTTTGTAATTTTATTTGACTTAGTTATTTTGTAAAGTGCTGCTGTCCAGCTTTGGAGGAGGGGTCAGATGAGTAGGCCTGGGAATATGAATAGAGACCTAATGCTGAAACTGAGTGCACACCCAATCAGTTGTCTTACGGCCATTGACTGGTAGAGGAGAATGTTTGCTGTCAAATATGATCCAAATGAGGTTTTAAACCTATGATTAAAAAAGAGTCCAAGGGACACAGTAAAAGGACACCCAGTCTTAGGCATCCGATCGGCAGCCAGTGGTTCTAGATCAGGCTTCTCCAATGAGTAGCTCGTGCAGTACTGATAGCTCTCCAGCTACCTATAAGTAGCTCTCCTGTGTGCTGACCAGTGAACTAAATTAGAAGATTTTGCTTTGTTGAAATAATATATATTTACCAAAATTGAAAGTTATGTCTTAGAAACAAAAATTGTGTGTGTTTTCTGAATTCATAAGCTAGTGTTTGGAGGAAAACACATTCATTTGCAACATATATTTATGATATTTGAGTGAAACAAATCAAACAGTGTTGAGGAGACTATTACTAATATTATTAACCTGGTGCTAGAGTCACTGCAGCTATTGGCTGTTACGTATTACCCATGTATCAAAGCAATTTTTACAGCACACCACTCATCACAATCTGTATCAGACAATACTTTTTACAAAAACAGAAGACAATTCAATGGGCTCTTGATGAATCCTTCTTTTTTTTAATGGTTATTAATAGTGTTCATGAGGGCAAACATAGGGTTCTAAATCACTCTCTCATAACAATACACATTACTCAGTTGAGTATATGTTTCTTGTTCATAATCATCCCTATTCATCACCACTATGCTACCCCCCTTTGTCAGCTTTCCTGATAATCAGATCAGTATTACCCATCAAATCTTTCAAGGAATTTCTTTCATGCTGTGTCAAATTGTCCTTTATGTAACATCCTGGGAATGTCTTTCTATCATTAGCATCCAAATCAGAGATGACTAATTTGTGGAAGATCTCTATATTGTTGCCACTGGTGAGATTAGGTAACCATCTAGACTTGCTTTTTAAGCCGCTTGAAACAGATAAATCTGGTTTGATTTCTAGATCCCCCAAGACCTTTGCCACTGTTACAGGATCCTCCTCTAACTCTGTTATAGAGAGTAGGGTAACCGCATCCTGAATATCATTTATAGTAGATGAATTAGACACCATACTACATGATTGCAAAGCAGTATCTTTATTTCACTTCGGATTCTGAGCAAAATATTTCTTTAATTTTAATCGTCTAATATATTTAAATAGATCGATTTTTGTGTCACACAAATTTCCCCTTACAGTAGGGCAAAAACCCAAACCCTTTTGAGTAATTCAGTTATATGCTGTGAAAGTGATAATGTTAGCGTATCAAGAGAGAGAGAGAGGACCAGATAGCTAGTCCGAATCCCCAGGGGTATTTATATGTATCAAAAAGAACTAGCTATGTTTGACTTGTATGGGACTCTGAAAAGTCATGTCCAGTGGCACCGGTTGGGTGTCTTCATGAAGCCCTCACCCACCAACCTAGTTGGTGGCATGCTTCATCATCGGGCCCACCCAGTGACACCTAATGTGTGCCGGGTGTGCTTCGACGCCTGATTACAGTGGAGCAGGTATCTTACTGAGAGTGCAGTGTAGTGAAAAAGGTGAAGTGAGATTAAAACGGCTTGGCAGGAGTCCCAGTTCCCGAGGGCTAAATTAAACTTTAATAAATGGGCTCCTGTGTGCGGTTAAAAACAATGCAGGGTGGATGTGATGGTGGTGAATTATGACCTCCTGCATCCGGTGTTGGTCGACATGTTTCAGCCAGTGCCTTCTTTTAAATCTGGCTTTCCTCAGGACCGTTTATAAGTGTAGGTGCAAATTAAAAATTACAAAATTAAGTGAGTGTAGCAGACTATGTGTGGCACTCACTAAGGTGCTATAGGTGTTAGAGGGGGGATTCTCTCCTCAAGCATACCCCCCGGAGTACGAGGACGGCACACAGATATCCCGCAGATCCTGACCAAGACTGCTGGTCATTTCCTTCCCCGACCCACTCCTGGAAGCCCCACAGGCCAATCGTCAGCGTATGCTTGAGGAGGGAATCCCCCCTCTAACACCTATAGCACCTTAGTGATTGCGACACATAGTCTGCTACACTCACTTAATTTTGTAATTTTTAACTTGTACATACACTTATAAACGGTCCTGAGGAAAGCCAGATTTAAAAGAAGGCACTGGCTGAAACATGTCGACCAACACCGGATGCAGGAGGTCGTACTTTGCCACCATCACATCCACCCTGCCTTGTTTTTAACCGCTGACAGGAGCCCATTTATTAAAGTTTGATTTAGCCCTTGGGAACTTGGACTCCTGTCAAGCCGTTTTATTCTCACTTCACCTTTTTCACTACACTGCACTCTCAGTAAGATACCTGCTCCGCTGTAATCAGGCGTTGAAGCACACCCGGGACACATTAGGAGTCACTCGGTGGGCCCGATGATGAAGCATGCCACCAACTAGGTTGGTGAGGGAGGGCTTCATGAAGACACCCAACCGGTGCCACTGGACGAGACTTTTCAGAGTCCCATATAAGTCAAACGTAGCTAGTTCTTTTTGATACATATAAAGTGATAATGTTGACAGGTTCACCACTTCAACCTCCTCATCTGTTCGTTTAACTACTCCTTCTTGTCCCATGATCTCGTTTTCATTCCTGCTCGATCCCCTACTGCCCCCTCTTTTCTTTCCCCTTCTTGTTTTTTGTAGGCCCCGTGCATTTCGCCTGCTCCCGATTTCCTCTCTTTATCCCGTTTACTTCCTGTAAAAAGGAGGAGTTCCCTAAAGGGTGTAGTTGCCTCATTGCTGAGCTAGACGCCCCTTCTGTGTCACTACTGCTAGTTTGGATAGTACTTAGGGAGGTGTTACTCAAGCTTGTGGATACAGATTTCTGCAGTTGTTTATTCTTATCAGTTTGCATGAGATAATCATATTTTTGGGAAAAAGGGAACTCTCTTCCACTGTTGTAATCTATCTCATCGCGTTTAAGCGTCCGCGCTTTCCTCTTAGGAGGAAGTAAACAGGACAAAGAGAGGAAATCGGGGGCAGGCGAAACGCACGGGGCCTACAAAAAAACAAGAAGGGGTAAGAAAGGAGGGGCAGTAGGGGATCGAGCAGGAATGAAAACGAGATCATGGGACAAGAAGGAGTAGTTAAACGAACAGATGAGGAGGTTGAAGTGGTGAACCTGTCAACATTATCACTTTCACAGCATATGACTGAATTACTCAAAAGGGGGTTGGGTTTTTGCCGTACTGTAAGGGGAAATTTGTGTGACACAAAAATCGATCTATTTAAATATATTAGACGATTAAAACTGAACGAATATTTTGCTCAGAATCCGAAGTAAAATATAGATACTGCTTTGCAATCATGTAGTATGGTGTCTAATTCATCTACTATAAATGATATTCAGGATGCGTTTGCCCTACTCTCTATAACAGAGTTAGAGGAGGATCCTGTAACAGTGGCAAAGGTCTTGGGGGATCTAGAAATCAAACCAGATTTATCTGCTTCAAGCGGCTTAAAAAGCAAGTCTAGATGGTTACCTAATCTCACCAGAGGCAACAATATAGAGATCTTCCACAAATTAGCCATCTCTGATTTGGATGCTAATGATAAAAAGGCATTCCCATGAGGTTACATAAAGGACAATTTGACACAACATGAAAGAAATGCATTGAAAGATTTGATGGGTAATACTGATCTGATTATCAGGAAAGCTGACAAAGGGGGTAACATAGTGGTGATGAATAGGGATGATTATGAACAAGAAACATATACTCAACTGAGTAATGTGTATTGTTATGAGAGAGTGATTCAGAACCCTATCTTTGGCCTCACGAACACTATTAATAACCATTTAAAAAAAAAAAAGGATTCATCAAGAGCCCATTGAATTGTCTTTTGTTTTTGTAAGAAGTATTGTCTGATACAGATTGTGATAAGTGGTGTGCTGTGAACATTGCTTTGAAATGTTGCTCAATCTTAGGATTGTACAGAGAGAAGTGGGTTTTTTTCTCCCATTTGGTTCGCAAGCACCCAAGGGAACTATATTGAAGGTTTACAAATGAGTGTATTCCTATTTGAGCGCTAGAGATCTCCCAAAAACACCCAACGTATTACCCATGTAGACCCATTCCATATTGATAAAACATGTAGTACATTACTGTTGGCAACCATACCTGACGCAAGGACGTAATTACTGCTCATAATCTTGCATATGGTGGGCACCAACATAATCTTGTCTGATGTGGTTACTACTACATCTCTAATAATATTAGTAGCCCAGGAGGATTTCAATTGTGCACAAGTAACTCTTATAACAGAAAAGGTTAGAGACCCATGTTCTAGATGATTACAGATCATTGCAATTCGAAGAAAGAAACAAAGGCATAGGTGTGAACTGTATCCAGAACCACAAACTCACAAATATGTCTGAAGCAAAGGAAGCGTGATCAGACAGGAATTAACTGACTGCGGAGTTCCTGCAATGATGATGCAGGGCAAGGTTCACTTGTTCACACTATCCACGTGTGCATCCCTGTGCATCCATCATGACACATCCTAATGAAAGTAGGCAAGGGAAAAAAATACTCAGGTTCACACTAGGCATGATCACATAAGCAGACACAGCTGCCTGTTCTCCCAATTTACATCAGATACACATACATCAGAATGTAGGCCCCCTCATAGTACCTGTAAAGAGATAAACAAGATTTGTGCACTGCCTTTTTATGTATGTATGTATTATGCATGTATGTATGTATCTATTATGTATGTATGCATGAATGTATGCATGTATTTATCTTTGTATTCATGTATGTACGAACTGTAAATTTAAATGGTAGTTCAGTAGCATGAACTTAGCCAAAAGTCAGCAGAGTGCTGCACATGGTCGAAAGCAAGCCCCTCTCAATGAGAGCTAGGAGAGGAGCTATTTTCCGGACTTTTGATGCACGTGCAACTTCAACTCATTCCTAAATTGGAACAGCATTAGGACAGTCCTTTTGGATAAGGGGTTATTCCAGAAGCTGGTCTCAGAGATGGAAAATAACTGCTGCCTCTGAATAATGAATGTTGCATCCTGTTGGAGATAGGTCTGAATGCTAGCACTAATGCGAAGCTCTTCTTAAAAGGCATAGACTGCAGACTAACTGGGCGCAAATGTACATCCTGTTTAAGCTCCTTTCTTCCTCTGATGGTAACATGAATCTTTACCACTTCATGTCCTGGAAGGTGGACTAGCCAGATAGTTGTCTGGATAGCATAATTAATGCTAATGAGTCCTTAGGATTTTCAGACTTATCTCCATAGGCACCACATAACTACTCTGTGGGTAATTATAAGATGAGTCTGTGAAATCCCCTTGCTCATAAACAAATGACGCTTATGCAACTATATCAATGGCCTTACTATCTGGGAAAGGCCTAGTTGGCAATTTTCCGTTGTCCTAATGTTTGACCATCTCCTCCTCTTTCTTGATATCCTCTGTCTGCATCAACTCATCCTC
Source organism: Lissotriton vulgaris (assembly GCF_964263255.1). Classification (NCBI taxonomy): domain Eukaryota; kingdom Metazoa; phylum Chordata; class Amphibia; order Caudata; family Salamandridae; genus Lissotriton; species Lissotriton vulgaris. The sequence goes on from NW_028250251.1 coordinate 811,727, forward strand.
ATGCGTCTTACTTTTCAAATGCACCATGACAGAATCCTCGCACTTCATTTTGTCACTCTAACTTTTTTCTTCATGTACCTGAACCAAGAGTCACATTCAATATGTCTGCTTGTGCTTCTTGGGGTACATTTTTAAATGTCTACAGAAAATAACCAAAACCACTTTCGACTTGAATGTAGACTGGAGAATCAGGCCAGCGTCACTTTATACCTGGATTATGTGTTTCAACGGATGAAGAGGATCTTCCTCCGGAAGAACAAAGATACACCAACATTCTGGTGATTGGAGGACATTAACACTATTCAAATATGTTTTTTCGCCCTCGGAACACAGCCATCTGCTGTTCTGAAAGCAAGAGACTTGTTGATTCTCTTCAACTCTAAACCCTAATTCTGTCCCCCAAACCAACATACTAGCCAAGGAGTCAACATGCATCCCACCTATCTCTACAAATCGAATACCAGGTGGAGCACCCCAGAGCCCTGGTCAAGGCATGCATCAACTATTTCAAACCCATCTACACTGGCCTGTCAAAGACACTCATCATCGGGTTGCCAAGGATACAATACCAGTTAGTGAGAACATGTCTGAGAATCTGCATCACCACAGCGTCCAAACCCTGAAAGAGCTGTACTAGCTTCTGGTAGATACAAAACAAAAGTTCAATGCTATGTCTGCTGTTCACAAACCTTTGGGGGCAAAGACATAGAATGTCTGCAGAAAGGAGCCTCCAGATTACAGACTGTCTATCAATAACTACGTTTCAGGGATGTCTGTAACAATATTAAGTAGGCATGACCTAAGCTTACTGTGAGTACTACAAAATAACTTGCCCATTACCTTTCACTATAGAGAAAGTCACTGAGATTAAAAACAAGGGAGGACTGTAATCTTTAGACAACAGTTGAATAGAGGCTGGGGCTTAAAGGGTGACAAGACTTCTGGTTCATTATTCATCCTACAGCGATTTAGAGGAAATTAAAAACAAACTAAGTAAAACATTTCTGGAGTAGGATTAGTTTCAGCATCAGGAACACAATTTCTCTGAGTTATACTGTGTTCAACCGGAAGTAGCACTTGCTCATTGACCAGCATTCTCCCACGTTTGTTGTTTTCTTCCATTACTCTTCCCCTCAAACCACCCATATCCCCACAGGTCTCTCTCTTCCTCTTGAGTACAGGTGTGTGTCTTGTATTATTCCTACTGCCTGTCCTACAGGCTTGGTATTTTTCAGAGTGACAGCATCTTCATGCCATGCTGTTTGGTGGCGTCTCCCCTCAGCTCCTATGTTCAAATCCATCCTGCTTTGTTTACCTGGAACTCCCATATCTATGGGGAGGGTGGTTTCTGGTAGCCCAGGAACATGGTCATAGTCATCACCTTTGGCGCAGTCGGTAAGGGAAATGCTTTGGAAAAATATGGCTTATTGAGCATTATGAAAACTCGCTTTGTTACACATGCCTTTACCCATCCTGCAGTGGTACATAGCTATAAGCAACCTTATTATACAAAATAACTCGCTTGCCTGGGATCCTCCTTTTATGGATTGTGAGAGAAATAGAAGATGGGTCTCCATTAGAAGACCCAGTCTGCATAAGCAGCATTCGCCTTTTGTTTCTCTCCTCCCTTAATACAATTTTACCGGTGAGTCTGTGGTAAGTGCCAGATCTAGGCCATGAGAAGGATTTGTGGATTATCTTCAAAAGCCCCCCACACAGCAGACCCTGACCAGATGCAACTCATTTAATCAAACAATGAACCTCCACATACCTAAAACAAAGGGGTGGACTCCTGGGAGCCCAGGACTCCAGGACTGTGGATTGCCCTGAAACCCAAACATTGGAGCTGGCAAAAATTACATGAAATTCAGAAAAAAAGTGAAAACAGATCTCTTCACACTTGCATTCAATTGAACCTTCATTTTATAAGATATTTGGCAGATGAATAGTGGACTAAATTTCTGCTCTACCGAACAAGACTCCACCCTTTCCTTCACAATGCGAAGTAGAGTGCTCTGTAAAATGAATATTCTTTGCCAAATGCCTGTACGCCATGAATTGCCTGCGTACACTTGCAACAGTGTGCATGTACCTCTCAGCATTTTGGCACAAGGGACTCACAGAAATTCTATTAAACTTAATGCAGACCAATCTAAGTTTTACCTTTATCTCCTGCTTTAGCATTTTATAATGTCGATAAAAATAAAACAATTATGTGCAGAATTAACATATAGGCTTTGATGAAAACATATGCATTTAATAGTAAAAATTGTCGGAGGCAACCATATTTACTTGTAAAAGGCCTGTATAGCTGAAGTAATATTGCCTGACAAAAGCTGACATGACTATAAAATGCTGGCATGACGCAAAATATGTATTTTCTGACCATCCTTTTCCTTAATGAAAAATAGTTGCATAAATGTTTTCATCTGCTCTGCAAATGTTTCTACTTACACAAAGATTACTGTTCACTAATGAATGGATATTTAAGAATTTCACATACGAAGATGCAGCATTTCTAAAGAGAATGAATTACTTGAACATGTAAGACAAATAACATTGTATTTGATAAGAAATGTTTCACTTGACACTGCTGCTTAAGCTCATTGTATTCTTGGTGAGAAGAGGGGGAGGAGTAATCCTGCTTCCATGAGAGCATCGAAAGATGATTTGCTGGCTGTAGAAGAAAAGAGATGACTAACTGCAACATTGAAACATTCTCAAGCTTTGGGCACCCAAGAGGGGGCCTTTCAACTTATGTAACACAAAATCTGGACTGGTCAACAGAAGAATTGGACACGGGGACTAACTGGGTCCAAGTGACCAAATTAGGCGGCAAACATTTGTCTGATGAAAGTAAGTGGCAACTATTAGTAATCAACGTCTATAGCCATCCAGAAAGAAAAAAGCAGAACGAAAAATACACAATTCTAACGAATTTAATAAAATCATTGCAGAAAAGTCATCAGCACTGCCAAATGGTTATTTCAGGTGACTTTAATTGCAACCTCACAGCGAACTCCCTGCACAAAAGTAAAAGGCAAGATAATCTCGGAGCCAGAACACTAGTGGACGAACTAGAACCTCTCGGTCTGACAATCCTGAACAGGAAAATCACGGGTGACCACCGTAAGCCGGGTAATTACAGACTGATCTCATTGATAGACATGGAGGCCAAGCTTTATGTTTCTCGTCTGTTAGCCCAGCTCCAAGATTGGATGGAGGAGAAGAACTAGGGGCCCGATTCACAGAATGAACTTAAGACTCAATCCTAAACTTACTACTGTTTTGGTATTCCCAGATTGCACTTACCATTTTTGGTATTCACAGAATGAACTTACTACTTTTGGCATTCACAGAATGAACTTACTCATTTCCGTATTCACAGAAGTTAGGACTCCTAACTTTAGGACTCCTAAATGCCTTCTGTGAATACCGAAAGTCTTAAAATTAGGATTTTTCTCAATTTAGTAGTAGTAAAGTTAGGACTACTAACTTTAGGATGCCTAAATGCCTTCTGTGAATACCAAAAATCTTAAAATTTGGATTTTTCTCAATTTAGTAGTAGTAAAGTTAGGACTACTAACTTTAGGATGCCTAAATGACTTCTGTGAATACCGAAAGTCTTAAAATTTGGATTTTTCTCAATTTAGTAGTAGTAAAGTTAGGAGTCCTAACTTTACTACTACTAAATTGAGAAAAATCCTAATTTTAAGACTTTCGGTATTCACAGAAGGCATTTAGGCGTCCTAAAGGTAGTAGTCCTAACTTTACTACTACTAAATTGAGAAAAATCCTAATTTTAAGACTTTCGGTATTCACAGAAGCCATTTAGGCGTCCTAAAGGTAGTAGTCCTAACTTTACTACTACTAAATTGATAAAAATCGTAATTTTAAGACTTTCGGTATTCACAGAAGGCATTTAGGAGTCCTAAAGTTAGGAGTCCTAACTTCTGTGAATACCGAAATGAGTAAGTTCATTCTGTGAATACCAAAAGTAGTAAGTGCATTCTGTGAATGCCAAAAGTAGTAATTTCATTCTGTGAATACCAAAAGTAGTAAGTGCATTCTGTGAATACCAAAACAGTAGTAAGTTTAGGATTGAGTCTTAAGTTCATTCTGTGAATCTGGCCCATAATCCCCAAGTTCCAGAAGGGCTTCAGGCAAGGGATGGGCACCTCAACCAACCTGGCCACCCTAGCACTCCTAATTGAAAAAGCGTTTAGAAACAATTCCCGACTCTTTGCATGTTTTGTGGACATCAAATCCGCTTTCGATCGAGTAAGCTGGAGTCATCTCTGGAAGAAATTCAAGGCCTGGGGCTTGCCAGGAGTAATGCTTAACGCCATAACTGCCTTATACACGGAAACCTGGGCTAGAGTAAAGCTGGGCGACGGGTGCAGCACAACCCCTAGCATTCTTACGCAGCGAGGATTGAAACAAGGATGCGTTCTAGCTCCCAGCCTCTTTAATTTGTTTCTTTCAGATATAGCACAGCATATTGAAAAGGCCGATTGTCACCCCCCGAACTTGGCCAACGAGTCAGTCGCCATCTTACAATATGCAGATGATATTGTCTTGTTGAGCCAAACTCCTATTGGCTTACAGAGATCAATAAACTATTTAGCATCCTATTTAGATCAGGAACAACTGGAGCTAAACTAAGAAAAAACTAAAATAGTTTGTTTAGTGGATCCCAAAAAAACAAAGTTTAAATGGTCGGCAAAAAGGGCAACTGTGGAAGACCAGTGCTCATATAAATATCTTGGCATAATAATTGAGCAGGGCGCATCTCACAAGGAACACAAATTGGCTCTAAAAGCTAAAGCCCAATCACTAATCTATGCTTATAGACTACTACGTAAAAAACTAGACTGCCTGAACTACACTCATCTGCTAAAAGTCATGGCCGCACAAATCCAGCCCAGCCTATCGTACGGTTTAGTCACCTGGTGCGGAAAAGATGCAAATTTATTGCATGAGCTCCAGACTAGGATTTACAAGGCTGTTTTGGAGCAGCCAAAATCTGCCTCTCCTTCTCAGGTTCGACTGGAATTTGGCTTACAGCACCAGAAATTCCGGGTAATGAGCAGCTTCGTTAAACTTTGTCATAAATTCCGCTGTTCTAATCCAGACACCCTGAACAAATTATGCTGGGACAAAATTAAGCACCAGATGAACCTAGTAACACCGAGCTCATGGGGAAGCTTCCTGAGAACAGCTTTGACTGAGCTGGAACTACAAACAGCATGGGAAAACGGGGAAGATAGAGTAAGCTTCGGCAAAGTCGTAAACGCCGCAGCTAAAAAGAAATCCTGGCTGGCTAACAAAAAAGCAATCACCAAGCGCTGGCACGGGTGGACAGTCATCAACTCATACAGAACCCTAAGGCCCCAAACTTATCTATCCGCTAACTTCAGCTTGAGGTTAAAAAAGTGTTTTACAAACTTCCGCATGGGCTTGCATGACTCAAAAGACCTGCATCCAACTTGGAACAAGTCTTACCAATCCGTGAATTGTCGACTATGTGGTTTTAAATCAGAATCTGTAACCCACTTATTATGTGCTTGTCCTGCAGTCCTGGAACAGAGGAGACAGCATTTAAAATTCATCTTCAACGATTTGAACATTTGTTCAAGCAGACAAGCAGTGATAAGTTGGCTGGAAGGTGCTTCCATCATCTTGGTTTGCAGGGGGGGTCAAATTCATGACAAAAGTCAAAAACCTCTTACGGCAACCTGATGGAGAGCAAACAAAATAAGCAGGATCAATGTCACCTTTCAACAGCCGACCAATAACATTAATGAACGGACAGCACGCTTACCTGCGTCTAGCAGCAGGCCGCAAATAGTGGTGCATGAACATTAGAATTTGGAAAACTGGGGCTTACTCAATACAATCATCTTTTCTAAAAGGTCCCCAAATGTTTAAGTTTCAAATTGTAGCCCCTTACAAGTTTTTAATGAAAAGCAACAATACCTTTTTTTAAACAATTATGGAACCATCTTAAAATCAGGTGTATTTATAAATGCAATGATATTTTTACTATGCTTTTATGGACATTGGGGGGGGTTTGTAATAATTTTAATTAATCAAACAATAAACTTACTATCATTGAAAATATATGTTGTATAAATAATAGTGCATATTCCCAGAGTAAATGCCAGACTAAGATTGCCCCATTTCAAGCTTGTTTGCACTGCTCTGAAACCCTATTGAGTTTCTTGAACATCTCTTTATGAGAAGTTTTGCTTTGATCGCTTATTGAATAATTGAGCTGACCTTAATGCTGAAGCTTTATGCTTTATGACTTATCTTGATATCAGAATACTTTATGGGTTCTTAGCTGACACATTTTCCTTCTCATTCCTAGAATAGGGATTTCTTTTCCTTTATGGAATGTGCTTAATGCACTTGATTGTGATTTATTGATTATTTATTGATTATTGATTTCTAATGAGGTTCTAAGGACTGAGATTGATTCAATTACTTTGAAATGTAATAAAGATGATTTACTAAGACTTTGAATAATAAAACTCTTTAAATCATACTAAACCCTCAATATTGTAAATTAGGGATTGTAATGACAATTTAATGTGATGTTTAGCTCCTGGTTAATCTCAGCCAATGACAAAGATCCATCGGATGTGATTAAAAGTGGGGATTTCACCTTGATGAGTGGTAAATTCTTCCTGTATATTGATAATTTAATCGGCCCGGACGGAGACCTCCACTCTGCCCGCGGAGGGTGCAGAGATTTGTCTTTTCCGCGTTCTGCGGAGAACGTGGAGAAGGCAAATCTCCTCACACTCTGCAGTGTAGCGGAGTTCTCCAGCCCCCGCCTCCACCCCCACTCTCACAAGGAATGCGCAGAAGCACATGCATGCACAGTTTCCGCAAGGATTAGACGAAACAGCGATGAAGAGGAGGAGGGCAGCCCCGGGATGCCGCAGTACAGGTAAGTGGGTTTTAATTTATTTTTAAGTAATAAAATTAATTGTTACTATAGGGGGGTGGTGGCTGGTGGCGTAGCGGGGCTATGTGTAGGGCCACAGAGTTTGTTCGTTCCTCTGTGGCCCTCGGTGTAGCCCCCGTATGCCCACTACGCCCAGGGTTATAATTTAACTGATATCCCACTTCACCACTTCAAAACTCCAACCCTATCTACCCCTGGTGCGCCTAGATTTCCACTGATTCTCACCCTTCCCACCTACCCTTTGATCTTTGAACTTTGACTTCCAGACCCCACCTCAAGCTTTCATCGCTCTTCATGAAAAGAGTGGCAGTGAACCAGTTAGGCTTCAGTATGATTTTGACAATAAATTCTGTAAGGCACAGATACCACAGGACGCTTGGGCGATGACTAATGCTACTTTTGGTTGACATTTTCCTGTCTGCCAAGTCTGGTGGTTTAGAGCAGGGGTGAGGAATTCCTAATGTCTGGTGCATATGATATACTGTTGGGCCAAGGACAACTAATTTTCATTTTCATTTTGTCCATTGGGCAAGTAGGCATAACCCCCTGCACCATACACCCTTAATCAGCAGCAGCCCATGCTGGGTAGGGGAGGCAGGTATTTCGACAGATGACGGCAAGGAAAAATTTATTATTTTTTTAATTTTCCCTCATGGTTGTCTATCGAATACCACCCAACTCGGCCCCACCACTCTTACCTGCATGGGCCGTTGCTGGGTCCAATACAAAAAGTGTAGATGTCAGCAAAATTGAACAATTTATAAAAGCTTCTAGAATGCTCCCTAATTCTACATACAGAAATTTGAAAGCGAGATTGGAAATGGTTTCCTTCAACATAAAAGGTGCACAGAAATATTTGCAGCATAAAAACATTTTGCTCTACTGTTGCGCAACTTTCAATACCATTTATCTGAGGCATCATTTGGTAAAGTGTGATTGATGCCTGCCATATTTAGCTCAACGGTTAACAATGGAGAGTGACAATAAAACCATTATGGACCCTGGCAAGATCAGAGAAGCAATTTCCATATCAGAGCTGTCATATGATAACAATGCTGCCATAATTTGTCACTTTACTGTATGACATCATAAGGGACAAGTGTTTATTTATAGGACAATCAGATTTTTGAAGCCTCAACAAGTAGATATGTTTTTAAACGTCACACTTATGCTTAGTGGATAAAGCATCCACTACTGGAATGTGAATTTGGCTTCATTTTCACAGGTTCAAAGCTTGGAAGGTCCTTCCCAAAATGTCATCGTTCTGAGATCAATAAAAGTAGTACTATCGGATAAGAATAAATATCTGTTATTTCAACAACAAGATACCCTTCAGGGTGATCTTGTGGTTTACAAATAAAAGAAGCATCTCACAGCAACACAGACCTAAGGGCATTACTTTTTTATTTGAAATCCTTGTGTGCAGACTGCTAGTATTGATATGCTCTCAGATAGGTTGAGGTGCCTTCATGTCACCCTCTCCATACACCTCTTACATTTGTCTCCTTCTTTATTTTACAGGGCATATACTTAATTCCCGTTGAATACTCCTTGCTGCATATTCTAACTCTTTGAGATACTCTGAAATGTTTCCCTGTTGTTATCTATGACCACAGTCATGTAACAAGCATTGTCAAAGCCAATAGGTCTCGCAATGGCTTTGCTTTTTCTTTTTTTTTATTATTTACCGATCCAAGTAGGATTGGTAAATTTGAAAAAGTGGCATAAAAGCATTTATTTTAGGTGGTAGCCACACGGAGGACTTATGTGGGGAAAAGCTACATGAAGGATGCATTTGGCAAATGAAGCATAACAGGAGTAAAGCATATTTAAACAAAAAGTGTTACATCACATAGTCTAATAAGTATGCTCAGACACAAAATGTAAAGAAGTGCTAGAATGAAAGGGGGTATTGTTTACTAAACAAGACGTGTGGGAATTCAGGGGCATATTATCAAGGGGGTTTATCTCCGCTTTTTTGGCTTTAAAAGCCAAGAAAGCGGAGATAAAATTATCTCCCTATTACCTAGCTGTCGCTAACACCAGTTAGCGACAGCTAGTAGGAGATAGCGACCATCTTGGGCCCCACTTTGCATGTCAGTTATATTTATCACTAATGACATGCAAAGTGGGCGTGCCAAGATGTTAGCGACTGGAAACAGTCGCTAACATCGCTATCTCCTATTACCAACTTTTGGAGATATTCGCGCTAAGCGCAAATATCTCCAAAAGCTAACACCTGCCCTTAGCAGTTCTTAGCCATATTATCCAATGGGAGGTGGATAACATGGCTAAGAGCATTAACTCGCTAATGCATGAATATCGCTGACTTTTCAGCGATATTCATGCATTGCGGCCGATTTTTATCGCATTTGCGATAAACCTTGGTAATACCAAGGTTTATGTGCGAAGAAAATCGCTGCAGCTCGGCGATAATTTTTTCACGCTAACCAAGCAATAGCGATAATTATCGCTATTGCTTGGTAATATGCCCCTCAGAGTCCAATTACAACAGTGAGGCTACGTGTACTTTGCATTAGACAGTATTTACCCAAAATAAACAAAACAAAACTAACCACGACAGAAAGCATTGGTGTTAGACCTGGCATCATTGGCGTGAGTCTCCCTTCCATTTTTTGACGGCTTGCCTCCTCTGTTTTGATATGTTTTTGCTGGATTTATGCTTTGGGCACTGTGCCACTGCTAATCAGTGCCACCGTGCAAATGCTCCCTATGTTAAATGAATGTACTATTTGGTTATTCCATGATTGGGTTATTTGATTTATATGTCAGCCCCTAGTACAGTGCACCATGTGTGCCCAGGGCTTGTAAGTCAAATGCTGCTGGTGGGCTTGTAGCACTGGTTGTGCCACCCACAGAAGCAGCTTGTAAAATGTGTCGCAGGCCTGCCATTGCAAGGCATGTGTGCAGTCTAGCACTGCCATGTCGGCTTGGCTAAGTGCGCCCACTTGCCAGTCCCTAAACCTTCCCTTTGCTTCATATTAGACACCCCTATGGAAGGCCCAAGGGCAGGGTGCATTGTAAGTATAAGGTAGGACATGCTCTGATGTGTGTAGCATGTTCTAATAGTGAATTACAGTCCAGTGGTGAACAGAAAGATCTGCATCTAGATGGGAGGGAGGAGTTTCACCTGGGACCTGAATAGGGCTGGGCCTTCCCTCGACAATGCTGGCTCCACCCCCTGTGTCTTGTCTGATGTCTCTGCCCTGCACTGTACAAGGAGAGGAGGAATCAGGTCAACAGGGTGCTCCAGAGCTGTATCTTCCCTCCCCTGTGCTAGCTCCACCTCCTGTGGGGCGGCTGATGTCTCTGCCCTGCACAGTGAAAGGAAGAAGAGAGTAATGTAAACAAAGTGCTCAGGATTTGGTTTAGACTAGGCAGTGGCCTCTCTGCCTTCAGAGAACAAAGGATTTTGGGGTATAAATATTGGGACCCTGATCCCATGTAATTAGATCACTTCTGGAACAAGAAACCTTTCTGCCAAGGAGAAGAACCAATGAAGCTGCAGGAGTTTGGACTGCCCCTCTGCCAGTGTGTTGTTTGCTGGGATGGCCTGCAGTGGTTGCTTCATTGCCAAGGGAAAGGAGAAGGAACTTTGCAAGGGCTTTCATCTACAGAATATTCTCCAAGGTCTTGAACTGTGCTTGCCTCCTCGTGAGAGTCGTCATCGCATCACCGGAGAAGCGTGTCGCAGGGCCTGTCGCGGCTCCAAAATACAGAGTTGTCGCAAGGCTGCCAGGGCGTCATCGCATCGTCATTGCATCGTCATCGCATCATTGCATCAAGGTGCCATCTTGGGCACTGCAATGGGCCAGCAAGCCGAAAATCTACGCTTCACCTTAGCCGGTAAGGCTCACGACGAGTCCCCTACTCTGCACAAGCTTTGAGGCAGGACGCATCCGTTCCCCCGTATCACGAAACCGACGCATCTCCCCTTTTGCAAGCCTTTTGTTCACTGTGCGTTACGCATCCAGGTACTTTGTTGAGAACTTTGTCGCATTTAACAGCAACTTGATCTAAGAGACTTTAATCATCTTTTAATCAATCTTAAGTGCAGTATTGTGGATTTTTGTCGTTTATGGTCTTGTGTTTAAGTCTATATAAAAAAGACTTATTTTTATAAAAACCTGTGTTTTGTCCATCTGTAGTGTTTTCACTGTATTACTGTGTATATTCACAAATACTTAACACACTGCTTCTGAGATAAGCCTGTCTGCTCGTGCCAAGCTATCAAGGGGGAGAGCAGGGGTTATTAAGGAGTGTAATCTGCTTACCCTGACTTAGAAGTAAGGGTCCCTATTTGGACAAAGGTGAATACCATTGCCAACTAGAGAGTAGAGACCCCCAAATCTAACCATCAGGATTCTGAAATGCTAAACAAAGCAAACCACAGCCAAGAGCACAATTTTTAAGAACAGCGAAATAATAGCAGCATTTTGTTGAATGTTTTTGGTCAAGCTAGGATCGGGCCGTCTGCAGATAAACTGACAAGTAGAGGGTAAAAAGACTGACACGCTGGCTTCTATGAGAGAAAATCAGGCAGTCTGTGGTATTTCAAAGAGAGAGAGAGAGAGCAAAGATGGCAATCACAATGCTTAAGTAACCAAACTCTGACTTTGGAGTGTGGGTTTAGAAGAACGTTCTGTGATACAAACCTCATTTCCCCATCAGAGATGGTTTCACTCAGTAACAAGCACACAGCAGGTTGTTTCTTTATAAAATCCACCTTACTGGATGTCTACTTCCAAAGGGGGGGTGCATTGCATTATGTTTTAGAACAGCTGCCATAGCACTAAAATTGTGTTAACTGTACCAAGGGCAATCTCAGAGCCTGTGAATTTATAAGCTCTTCGACACTGGAGGCAAAGGGTTTCTGCACAAGGGATTCTGGGAACTGTTGCCCACGGGGCATTAGAAGCTGAATGCTCACATTCCGGACAGTCTGTGAACATGGTCACTGAGATCTGCTTCTAAAAGTATATAGAACCATTGCTGTTGAAAGAAAAAGTAGGCAGATACAGTCAGAATTTTAACATTTCATAATTTAAATGTAAGGAAAGTGCAAAAGCCTCTAAAGTGCATTGGTCATAAAGTCAGTTCTATGTGACGCTACATAAGAGAAATACAAATTTATTAATGCGACAGCCTGTTCATGCTGATGGTCTGTTCACCCTGAAGTAATAAAGGAAGCGGCAGGTTGGAGATTAGAGTGTGCACCGACAGACAGCTACACGATTGTGTGCTCTTTGTACCAGGTTAGGAGCAACCACCAACAGGACTGCGCAAATCACCCTCTCCCTCCTCACCCCCACCCACCAGCTACGACTTGATGAATCAGTTCACGCATTTCAATAAAATGAGCAATAGGGGCAAATAGAATAGAAACAAACCTTCCTCACCTGTCCGGCACAGATGCCACATCTCTTCCCCAGGCAGTTACGGGTGAGCACGGGAGGGGGAGAGGGAACAATAGGCAATGAAGACAACCGGGGCGGGAGCAAAGACAGTACAGGCAATGGGAGGGGGCGGGTGGGTGGTTATGATTGTGCTGGTGGTAGGGTGGTGGTAGGTAGGATGATGACTGTAGGGTTGTTGGCTTGGTGGTGGGTAGAGTGGCTGTTAGGGTGGTAGTTTGTAAAGTGGTTTTAGGGTGGTGGTGTGTAATACTGGTGGTAGTTAGGGTGGTAGTGGTTGTGGTTAGGTTATTGGTGGTGGTTAGAATGGTGGTCAGGTTGATAGTGCTAGCTAGGGAGTGGATGAGTAGGGTAGTGGTGGTAGGTAGGCTGATGGTGGGTACAGTGGCTGGTTGGTTGGTAGGGTGGTATTTAGAATGGTGGTTAGGGTAGAATTGGTGGAGGAAGTTAGCATGTGGATGGGCAGGGTTGTGGTAGTTAGAGAAGTGGGTAGGATGGTGATGGAAAGTAGAGTGTTGATGGGTGGTGGTTAAGGTGGTGGGGTTGTGGTGAATAGAGTGGTTGTTAGGGTGGTAGGGCATGGTGGCAAGTAGGGTGGTAGTGGTGGTGGTTAGAATGGTGGTTTGGATAGAAGTAGTTGTTAGGGTGGGTAGTGTGCTGATGGTTAAGGTGTGTGTAGGATGGTGGTGGTATGTAGGATGGTAATGGTGAGTTAGATGGTGATGGTGGGTAGGGTGGTAGGATGGTGAAAGTGGGTGGAGTGATAATGAGGGTGGTGGGGTGGTGGTGGGTAGAGTGGGGGTTAAGGAGGTGGTGAAGGTAGAAGTGGTGATAGGGTGTAGGTGGGGAGGGTGGTGTGTAGGATGGCGATGGTAGGTAGGGTGGTGTTGGGTAGAATGGAGTTTAAGGTGATTATTATAAGAATGGTGGATAGAGTCGTGGTGGTAGTTACAATGGGGGTGCAGTGTAAGCAAACACCCCCAACTTTCCCCTGGCGGGTATGCAGCACATCCGAATGTGTGCACATGGTTTATAAAGAGAAGTGTGTGAGGGAAAGCCTCTAAACAAGTGTGCGGTGGAGACACACAACATTTGAGTGCCATATGAAACATCACAAGTGTGCACTGCAAACACACATCCCAACTGTGCCTCGGCAAAGATGCAGCACAACATGATAAGTGCACATGTATTGTAAAGAGAAGTGTGTGATGGGAGGCCTCTAAACAAGTATGCAGTGGAGAGCTGCATCTGTGTGTTACATAAAACATCATCACTGTGCAGTGCAGACAAACAACATTTTTGATGTGGAACTTCACAACAGTGTGCAGTGGAGAAATATCACAATAAGTGTACAGTGCAGACAAATCCTACTATCTAATATGAAACATCCAAAGTATTGGGCAGTGTAAACACACACCCAACTTTGCCCCGGCAGGTATGCAGCACGTCAAAATTCATGCACATCTTTTATAAAAAAAGAAGTGTGTGAAGTGAGGCCTTTAAGCAAGTGTGCAGTGGAGAGATGCATCTGTATGTAATGTGAGACATCACGAGTGTGTAGTGCAGACAGACACTGTTTATGATGTAAAACTTCACAAAAGTGTGCAATGTAAACTAACACATTTAAATAATGTGAAACTTCAAAATAAGTTTGCAGTGCACAGAAGTCCAGGTACATAATGTTAAACATGTAAATAACTATGCAGTGTACACAAACACACATTTGTAAAGTAACACTTAAACAAGCTTCAATTGTAAAGACCCATGTTTAACATCAATAGGTGATGAGTAACGGGATGGTTAAAAAACGCTTTGAAGTAGCCAGAGATTGTTGCTTCATAGCGTTCTTTTTAGGTCTCGGTCCATAGGCTGCGCTTGCGCAGTCTCGCTCTGAGATTGAATGTTTCTTAGTATGGGGGCTTTAACCCGCCCCTCTTGTCCATTGGCTGGCTTCCTAAATGGAGGCCAGCCATTGGAGGAGAGGGGCATCACTCCGTTTAAGCCCCGTCTTTTTTGGATTGGGGGTGTGTTTTTATGTTTCTTTCTCACTGTGACTTCATCATGAAAAAACAGGCTCCCCAGTCTGAAAAGGACGGGGCTTAAATGCAATGCGGGCGCTTCTCTTCACGATCCCTCCCCTGGTGTCCTCCTCCTGCCCTGTCTCTTCCCACCTCTTCTCTTCCCCTCTGGTGCCTCCCCTTTCCACCCTCCCTCCCCCTCCCCTCATCGGAGGCCGCCGCAGTCCAGGATCCCCCTGATCGGCACCTCGCGGACCCGGCGATGTCTTGTTTTCAATGGGAGGGAGAGAAGAAAAATGGATTGGAGGGAGCTCACAAACAAGGCACTAGCAACAGCAAGGTGAATGGGCTGAAAGTAGTAGTTCATATCATCGCTACTTGATATACCATTACAGTCTGTGGAATGTTGCATAAAGGTTTCACGCTTCCTCCCCACTATGCCTTGAGGAACGGGTCGCATACCTTAAATAAAGCTGGCGCTCAGCAGAAATGAGTTTACCTCAGTGCTAGCCTGGGAAATCGTTACAGCCTAGGAATACTAGACGGAGGCTGTGCTCTTCCTTCACATTATGCCTTGAGGAAAGGGGCACGTAGCTCATGTAATGTTGGCATTCGTCAAAGCGTCCTATCCTCTCAGCGGTCACAACAAGATGTGTATTTTATGATGGAGACTTTAAAAGTTCAAACATATTCCACTGTGTTGGGCCAGTGTATCTAATGTCTCGTGAACAGCACATATCATATGTCCACCATCCTTTGGGATGCCCAGAGTGAGGAGTGTAGTGGGATATATGCTCAGGTCAAAAGTCATGACATGATGACATGAGAAGAGTCTAGAACGGCATATGTTAAGGAAAAACAAGCATTTGTAATGCAATAAGACTTGCATTTACGTAAGATCTATTGCATTGCAAACAGGAGTGCAGGCGGGTGGGTGAGAAGGCATGGACAGTGGGAGTGCGGCTGGGGGGGTGGGGGAGCAAAAAGGCGCGGACAACAGGAATGCGGGGAGGGGGAAGACAGCACAGGCAAAGGGAGTCGGGGCGGGAGGGGAGCAGGACGGCACAGCCAACGGGGGTGCGGGTCGGGGGAGGGAGGTGAAGGCGAGGACAACAGGAGTGCGGGCAGCGGTGGGGGAAATATAGTGCTCTAAATATCACATACCATACAGTGTAACACTCGAAGTAAAGGTGTCAATAGCCATGGGAGGATACAAATGAAGACAGGGCCATAATAAGGCAGGACTAACAAGCCTCATAATCAATCAGAAGACAGAATTTACGAAGGACAAGTACAGAAGCCAATGAAAAATATGAGCGGAGAGTAAGGACATCTTGTCTCCCATACTCTACTATTGCATGCCTGGCAGAGCGAGCAACGCATGCGCGCTGCAGCTAAAGCTTGACCTAAAAATAGCATACTGCAGGAAGAAATGTGCACAAGTTGTATTTCTAAGCAAAATAGGTGGGCGTGATGGGTAAATAAAATTGTGTATTATGCTTGTGTAAATATTTCAAATATTAATGACCATTGGCACTTTCCTGCAGACCCTTTATGTACACTTTCCTGTGACTACATATTACACATTTTTATATCAATTCATTTTCAAAAATGTTGAAATGCACCAACTACATGCATTACCAAGAATAAATGTTGTAAAAACGTATTTTCTTCAAATAGTATTACAGAAACCTATATTTGCAGGACTGTTAGCGTCTGAGCATAGACAAACAGGATGGTTTAGGTAGTCATTTTTCAGCAATGTTCACATGATTGCACGTGAAGGAAAAACATATAAATATGGACTCAGTTTTTAATCAAGGAAGTGGTCTGTTTTCTATTATTCCAAACAATTTCCTCAGGTGAAATGTTATTGAATAATACATATGCAAGAAATTGGGTTATTGGCTGAAGCAGATGGAAGGCCCACTCAGAAAACAACCACAATCCTTGACAGGGGGAACCACAAAAAGTTATCGAATTAGCCTGCGCTTAACCCTCTGGTAGCTTGGCAAAAAGCAGTCAGGCTTCTCTTACAGGCAATGTGTGGAGTATTTAACCGCATGCGCGCTAGCGGTTTTCCCCCTGCGTGCTGAGATTTTGAAAATCCCGCGTTAGATGACAAGGTCAACTCGTCATGCGCGCAGCGCAGGTAACGCCCAAGACGAGCTGACCTTGTCATCAGCACTGAAGGGGTTAAGAAAATCTCAAACCGGAGGCATGGCAAATCAGGCTGCACCATTTGCCCTGCAATCTGCTCAAATCCGGTAGCCTACATCAGGCAGCGGCTGCCGTGCCATCACATATGCCGACTCTCAGCATTGAGGTGGGTGAAGCTGGTGCTGGTGGGAATGAGGAGGGACAGACAGCTTTGTTATCTTCCCCCACCCTTTCTATCCTTGAGTCTAGGGGACACCCCTGGGGAACTCCAGTGCTGCCAACTGGGACTCCCCCTCCACCAGATTACCTGAGGAGAGTGTCTTTACCAATGTAACTTTGGCCCAAGGAAGCACTTTGCAGTTCAACAGGGCCCTGCCTTGGGTTGCTTTACCTAGTTGCTTTGTGGCATCAGGACATATTATTGGGACCTGTTATCCACCTAGATGGAGGCCCAATGAAACTGATGGACATAGTGCCTATGCCCTACCAGTTACCACTGATAGACAGGCTCATGAGGCATCCATAGAAGTGGGCATTAATAGTCCTTGAGGGGGGCCCCAATGAGACGTAAACATGGGCAGCCAGAAGTCCTCTCCATTGACTCCAAAACAAGCAATGACTGATCCCCCATCTACAATACCAGATACCCCACAGTAGGAGACCAGACAGCATCTCCCTGAGCCTGCACCAGAAAACTAGATCAAGTTTTGGCCGCCATTGAGAGCTCCTGGATATCTATGGAGTCTAACTCGACTCCCTAGTAGCTGAGTTGAGGTTTCTGCTTGATGACCATGGGAAACTGGTGTACAAGGTCACTGAAAGGAAGAAAATACTAGCCTTGCTACACTCGATAACTACTGATAATCAGCGTGCCCTGCTAGGCTTATGACATTGGGGTCGATTCCGATTCGGGAAAAACCGCTCTGAATAGCCGTTCGGAGCGTTTTTCCCGTACGAATCGTACCCTGCAACGTCCCCCGTACGTACGACGAAGTACGATTCGTACCAGGAGCCGTACTCCGTACGAGTCGTACAAGACACCGTACGACTCTAATCTCCATACGATTCTCCCTCGGAACCCGCTGTAGGCGACATTTGTACGGTTCGTGGCTGGTTTTTACGACCCAGCAAGTACAATACGTCTCGGGTACGCACCGTACGACCCTTTTCCTACGGGAGCTGAAAACAGCCGTAAAAGCAGAGTTCGCGCCGGTACAGGAATGGAACGGCCCCCCGGGTACGGTGCGTACCCCTCATGATCGCAGGGGTACGCACCGTACCCCTGCGATCATGGGGTGTACGAGCCATACCCCATTGTACGATCGGTGTACGAACCGTACCCCATGTACGATCGGTGTACGAGCCGTACCCCCATTGTACGATTGGTGTACGAGCCGTACCCCATGTACGATCGGTGTACGAGCCGTACCCCCATTGTACGATCGGTGTACGAGCCGTACCCCATGTACGATCAGTGTATGAGCCGTACCCCATGTACGATCGGTGTACGAGCCGTACCCCATGTACGATCGGTGTACAAGCTGTACCCCAATTGTACGATCGGTGTACGAGCCGTACCCCATGTACGATCGGTGTACGAGACAGGACCTGAAACATTGGCGTAGCTGGGGAGGAGGGGGATCCACTCCGAGCAGTGGCATAACGAAACTTGAGGGGGCCCCCCTGCAGGATACGTGGAAGGGGTCTGTCCGGTTGACCTCTTCATGTAGGACTTCCACAGGGTACATGTCTTGGGGGGGTAGGTAAAAGGTCTGCCTACTCCACTGTCCACAGTTCTGCTTCTTCAAGGGCTGTGGTCTGTGGGTTCAGGTGACAGATTATGCCCTTTGAGTCTCTCTCCATTACTTCCTCTCTATCACTCACTCTCTTCTGTTTGTGTCTCCATCACACAATATCCTGTCTCTCTCCATCACTCATTCTCTGTCACTCACTCTCCTCTGTCTGTGTCTCAATCATATAATATTGCTGTTGTCTCTATTTATCACTCCCTCTCCCCCCCTGAGTCTCAATCATATAATATCCTCTTTGTCTCCCTCATCACTCTTTCTCTAACACTCACTCTCCTTCCTGTGTGTCTCAATCACAATGATCTGTTTCTCTCCCTCCTTCACTCTGTTGCTCTATCACTCACTCTCCTCCCTGCGTGTCTCCATCAGACAATCTCATCTGTGTGTATCTCCAACTCTTTATCTCTATCACTCACTCTCTTCACTCACCTCCCTCTGTCTTCATCATATAATATCCACTTTGTATCTCTCATCACTCATTCTCTATAACTCACTCTCCTCTGTGTGTGTCTCCATCATACAATACCCTCGTCGTCTCTCTCCCCCATCACTCTCTATCACTCACTCTCCTCCCTGTGTGTCTCCATCAGATTATCTTCTTCAAGTCTCTCTCCATCTCTTCCTCTCTATTACTCACTCTCTATGTGTCTCCATCACACAATATTGTTGTTGTCTCTCTGTTCATCATTCCCTCTCGTTACTCAGCCTCCTCCCTGCGTGTCTCCAGACATTCTCCTCTGTGTCTGTCTTCATCACTACCTCTCTTTGTCTCGCTCATCACTTATTCTCTATCACTCACTCTCCTCTGTGTGTGTCTCCATCACACAATATCCTCACTGTCTCCATCACTCATTCTTTTTCACTCACTCTCCTTTGTGTGTATCTCCATCATATAATATTGCCCTTATCTCTATTCACCATTCCCTCTCTTCACTCAGTCTCCACCCTGTGTCTCCATCATATCATATCCTCTTTGTCTCCCTCATCACTCATTCTCTATCACTCACTCTCCTCCCTGATTGTCTCCATCATACAAGACCCACATTGTCTCTCTCCCTCCATCACTCTGTTCTTCTATCACTCACTATCCTCCCTTCGTGACACCATCAGACAATCTCCTCTGTGTCTGTCTCCATCACTTCCTCTCTATCACTCATTCTCATCACTCACTCTCCTCCCTGTATCTCCATCATATAATATCCTCTTTGTCTCTCTCATCACTTATTCTCTATCACTCACTCTCCTCTCTATAAGTCTCCATTAGATGATGCCCTTCGAGTCTCTCCATCACTTCCTCTCTATCGCTCACTCTCCTGTGTCTCCATAACAAAATATCCTTGCTATGTCTCTCCATCAATCATTATATATCACTCACTCTAGTCTGTGCATGTCTTCATCAGACAATATTGTCATTGTCTCTCTTTATAACTCTCCTCCCTGTGTCTCCATCAGATCATCTCCTTCGAGTCTCTCCATCTCTTCCTTTTAATCACTCACTCACTCTCTTCCCTGTTTCTTGCTTTGTCGTTTCCTTCCCCTTTTATCTTTATCTCTCGCACTCTTTCCTTCCTTTCTCTACAACACAAAGGTCTCTTCTCCATCACTTATGTCCACTCCTGTCCCCACCATTCTCTTTCTCTGTTGCTGCCTCTCTCTGTTCATCACTCCCTCTAGTCCGTCTCCTCCACCCACCCTGTACTCACTCGTCTTTTTCTCGATCACTTCCTCTGACACTCCCTGTTTGTCTCCATCCTTCCCTCTCCATCTCTTTCTGAGTCCTCACTTCATCTTGTTCACTCCCGACCCAATTCTTTGGAGCCCTCGCTCCTGCAGTCTTTTATGTCATTCTCTCTATCTGTAGTCTTATTCCCGCATCTGTTTATTCGTCCTGTACACTCTCTCATCAGTGCCATCTCTTCTATCTGTTTCTCCGTTATCCGCTCTCTGGTCAAAACCTTTATTTCTCTCTCTGTCCTTTCTACAACTCTCTCTTCACTTTCTCTGCACATCTTTCCTAAGTATCTATTTTTATTCTCTCCCCTCCAATCTCCTTCTTTGGTGCCTCGTCAGGGGCAGTAAGCGCTATATCAATACAATTACAGTGACTTCTGTAATGGGGGGCCACTCCCTCTCTCTCTGCGTTGTTGTCTCCTCTCCACCTCTCTCTCCTCGCCTCTCTTTCCTTTCTCGTTCTACGTCAATCAACTCCTTCAGGCTCTTCGGGACCTCTCTTACCTGCCTTCTGTTCACTGATCACCCTCCCCAGTCTGTTTCTTTCACCATCACCTCCTCTCCCCTCTCAGACTTTCCCATCCTTTTCTCCCCCTCCAAGGCTTCACCCCAATATGTCTATACCTCTTGTCCTCTCCACCCGGCTCATTTCAGGAGATGTCCACCCACTGTACCCTCCTCGCTGCCCCCCGCTCGAGCTCTCCGATGAGAATACTGTGCTGAGGAGGCCACCTGCAGCTCGGGCCCCCCGCACCGCAGGGGATGCGGGGGCCTGTGTTACATCCCTCGCTCAGGATGGCCAGAGTTTTGGGGGCAGTGGTCTCCTCCTACTCCTACCTGCCGTCTCGGGCGGCAATCGCCCTCACCCCGCTCTATAAATTTCGGCTGTAGCATCCCCTGAATCTCGTCACCACCACCCTACCCCGCCTCCCCTCCAATGGGCTTGCCACAGGGCAACAAAAGGAAGGGCTGCCACGGCCAGCTACGCCGCTGACCTGAAATTGTATTATTCAATGTCCCAGAACCTAGGGGCATATTATCAAGGAACGGTGTTAAAATTATCGTCACTTTAGCGGCAGAAAACTGCAGCTAAAAAGGAGATAATCGGCTTGATAATGTGCCATTGAGAATTCCAGTAGAAGCCCATGTTCACACCCGAACATGGGCTTCTATTGGAATTCTCAAGGGTATATTATCAAGCCCATTATCATTAGCAGTTTCCTGCCGCTAAAGCGGCGATAATTTTAACACTGTTCCTTGATAATATGCCCCATAATTTCTGAACTGCCGGGTGCAGCAGCTGGAGATACGCAGATCTCATTGGAGAAATTGAATCCCCCTAGTCTGGAAGCCATTTGTATCATGGCCCATCTATAAGTTTTAAGTGCCGGGAGCTATCCGTAAAATTTCTAAAACTTGAGTGGAGATAATGACAAAAATATTAGCTATAGAGGATCGGACAGCTGGACTTGAATCTGAAATTGTTCCAGTAAGAGAACAGACCTCGCTTATGAGTCCCAACCTGTTGACGTTCAATGGAAGTTGGATGACTTTGATAATCGGCAACAACGGAATAACCCCAGGATACTTAGGACCAAGAAGAGGGGCAAAGGAGACAATTTGAAAAGCTTTATCATCAAAGTTTTTCAAGATGCCTTTCCTGATATTTTTTGGGGTAGGGATGTAAAAAGGAGATGCAGAGAGCACACAGGTTCCTCTTTTTCAGAAACAGATGCAGGCTAACTCATGGTCCTCTTCTACCCAGCATAGGGCCATTTTTGTCTTCTTTTGCAATTTTTTACTCAAGCAGGCATTTTTTAAAAAGGCATGTGCAGACGCGAATCGCAGTGCTGTTGGCCATGTCTTTTTTTGTTCAACCATATTTTTGTCACTCACTGGTTGAGCAGTGATGGAAACTTAAACAAATGATCAAACCTTTTCAGGCTAAAGGTACTCATGCATTCTTGCTTGATCCTGCAAAGCTAAAGATCATACATAATGAGAGGACTTGCATATTCATCTCAGAGATCAAGGCGAAGGAATATTTGGACAATTCATCTTGAATGTTTTCATTTTAGAATTACTAATGCTCTGCATTATTCGAGGTGAATGCAATGGTTTAACATGATCCATTATCATTGAGTAGGGAATATAGCTTCTAAATTTAGTACTTTGTGTTGAATGGAGAGCTCCGAGTACCGAGTACTTGAGCAATCAAGGGGCTTGGCGATTTATTTATTGTTTCTGCAGTTGGTTGGACGCGCTCATATAGGTGGGGTGGTGCATGTTTCCATCACTCAGACCATTGATGCATGTTCTTTCTTAATTCGCAAGTCGTGGCAGTTGGAGGACAGGAGAGCATTCCAGGGTCCATGGCAATGTGGGTGGACGGGGTGAGGATGATGGGTGTTAGAGGTGGGGGAGTGGAATAGCACTATAAAAATGAGGAGAGAATTCAAAGTGTCATTAATGAAGACTTATATGGTAAAATCCGGTATAACGTGGAATCAGTGTCCAACATCGGGGGTGCTTCCATTTCTTGTCCCTGGCACAGTGTTTAGGGCAGCTCATCATCTAGGCTATGGCTAAACTGCACATTGCTTAAGTTAATATTCAAGGATTAAATCACATGTCTAAGCACGCTCGTGTGGCTGAAGGTTTGAGGACATTGAGGGTGGATGGTGTCTGCCTTCAGGAGACATGTATTCGATGGATAAGAAACATCTGCTGGTGACCCTAGGGAAATGTCAGACAGGGGATTGTGACTCGTAGCTTACGAGTCGCTAAAGGAGTTGCACAGCTTTTTGTCCATCATGTCGCAGAAAACAAAGTTCCATATTTTCACTTTCATTTTCTTGTTAATTAATCTCGGATTGCCCATCCGGGCTTATCCATAGGCACGTAAAGAGAACTTCATCAGTCCATTACATATCTACACCCAATGCATTTCGGTCTCGTGTTCGACCTTCCTCAGGGGTATCTACAATTATTAAGAATGCATATGTCAGCCCCACATTTTTTACAAATGACTGTAAATAACACAAAATCATTTTTTGCTCAAACCCCAAAATCATAATACATCCTTCTAAAACAAATGTTTACTCCCCACTGTTCAGCTGTTTACCTTCTGTGCGACATTACCCCTACATTCATAAAACCCTCCCCATGGTTTAAACAGAATCCGTTTCTGATAACACTTTAGATGTAATAGCCCATCCTCCTCGAATTCCGCCAATCGGTTATACCACGTATCTTACTCTCCCCAGTTCCCTAGATTGTACCCGTAGTCCATTTGTTGTGATTCCAAGAGATAAGGGCTCTTTGCAAAAGGCCATGTTGAAACCAGCCTTTTTGCAAAACTCCCTGTTTATCACCTGTGGGAAATAACATAGTCCCCTATGGGTGTTTACAGTGGTTAAAAGCTGAAAGTGATCCGGGCTATTAAACACCTGTTGGAACGGCATGGGTTAAGGGATGCATTGGCAGAACTATATATCCCAGGTTTCACATATTTTTCTTTCCCACATCAGAAATATGTTCTCCTGGACTATATTTGATTTCTTCCAGCCTTTTGGATAAAGCCCGGATATTCAAATTTCTCGGGTCTTCTGGGGAAACAATCCTTATGTCTCTACATAATTAAGCTGCCTAAACATCAGTGGACGTTTGACTGGGCTATTCTTCTGAACCCTAAATTTTTTGATCATATGAAGTAGTGGTTGATGGATGTTTTAAACATAAAAGGGGTAGTGCCCCAATAGGGGAGCTATGGGATAGACTGAAATCAGGGGTGAAACACTAAGCTTTGGCTTATATAGTCAGAGAGTTAAGGCAAACAAAATTAAGGAAAAGTTGAGGAACTTGCCTGGCGAGAATGGGAAACAGCATTCACAACACTGTCATTACATCGCGCTACTATTACAACGCGGTTTTTACAACTGCATTGTTAGTATGGGATGCATTAACATCGCAAGTCATTACAACGACTTGCGCTAGCGAGCGCTGAGGTATTGGAAATGAATTCCAACACCTTACCTACTGTTGCGCAAACTGGAGTATGAATTGTAATTAATACTATTCCTAAGTCCAGCGTGCCTTCTAGTTCAAGTTGTTGTAATGACTTGCGATATAAATGCATTGCATACTAACAACGCAGTTGTTGTAATGACCGCATTGTAAAAGCACGCAATGTAATACATCGTGATGTAATGAGCCATATTCGGCTACAACTATTTCATGTGAGATGATACTTAGAGGACCAAGTGGATCATGAACGCCCTTTGAAAATAGCTGCTGTTAATTCAGAAATTAATAGTGCATTCAGCAGGAAAACTGCTGTGAAATATCAGTTATATCCGGTGGAACGTTATGAGTTCGGTGATACTATAGGAAACCATCTGGCTCTTACAAATAGCCATTAAGAGGTACTGAACTGCATTAATACAATCCAAGATAGTTCAGGTCAGGTGGTAAACTCCACAGGTAATAACATTAGAGTTTTGGGAGATTATCACAGAATCTTAAATCAGGAAGACTGGTCGCCCACACTAGATGAAATCAAACAATACTTGGGGTAAGTGGATTGGATTATTTTAGGTGAGGAAGATAGGGATGGCCTACACTCCCTGCTTACTTTAGAGGACATAAAAGAGGCACTGGATTCTCAAGCATCCCGGAAAGCTGCAGGACCAGATAAGATCTGTTTAGAATTTTATTATACCACTTCCCCAGTGCTTACAGCTGAAGTGGTTGCCACCTTTTTGGAGTCACAGCAGGGAAGGACGACTCCTGAGTCTTCTACAACTACAAAACCACAGCTGAACCCAGGGTCTTATAAATAAATAACACTTGTGAACAGCGATGCCAAGTTATTCCAAAGTGCTGGCATCCCAGTTAGTCAGGTTTATTGCCTAAATTGTCTCTCTGTAGCAACATGAGTTCGTACGTGCCCATTACATGACAGACAACGTAAGACGGGCTATAATGCTATTTCATTTAACAGAGATCAGGAGGACCAATATGGCAATGATCCTGCTCTGCGTCACCTTGCAGTATCTTTGGGAGGTACTAGAGGGTCTGAGGTGGGGCCTGCTTTTGGAACTGCCATTTGCTGTATGTACCGCAACCTGACTGCAAAATTACAGCTAATGGGAATGAGCCACATATTATAACGATTAATAGGGGAACTCGGCAGGGGTGCCCTTGCTCTCCTTTATTATTCATGCTTCATATTGATCCCCTGTTGAAGAAACTCCTGAAAAACAGCCTTACAACTTCTGTGATGACTAACAGCTTTGCTACTAAGCTGTAGATGATCTATCAATCAATCACTTAGGATTTATAAAGCGCAGCTAATCATCTAATAGGGTATCCACACATTTGCAGGCCCAGAGGCCTATTTGAACAGCCAGGTCTTGAGGGCCATTCAAAATTCCAGGTGTGAGATGATGGTCCAGAGGTGTGTGGAGAGGCTGTTCCAGGTCTTCGGTGCGATGTGGGAGGAGGAGCGTCCTCCACTTCTGCTTTGGTAGATGTGGGGAGTATCGGCAGGTGAAAGAGAGGTGGAATGTAGTCTTGTCGATGGTTGATGGAAGTTTAGGTGGTGGTTAATTTAGATGGGTCCTTTGGTAGTGTAGAGCATTGTGTGCATGGATCAGCAGCTTGAATTGGCATCTCTTCTGCATGGGGACCCAGTGGAGTTTCCTCAGGTGGGGTATGATTTGGGTTCGTCGAGGAAGGCCAAAGATGAGTCTGGCTGTGGCATTCTGTATGGTCTGATGTCTCTGCAAAAGGTGTGTGGCCATTCCTACATAGAGGGCATTGCTGTAGACCAATCTGCTGGTGATGAGGGCTTGTGTCACGGTGCGTCTCGTTTGTTGGTGTAGCCACTTAAAGATCTTACATAGCATGATGTGCAGAGTGAGGAAGCAGGTAGATGAGACATTGTTCATCTGTCATTTCAAGGTGAGCATGTTGTCAATAATGATTCTGATGTTTCTGGTGTGGCTGGAGGGAGTGGGTGCGGGTCCTAGGTCTGATGGCCACCAGGAGTCATTCCATGTGTTGCTGCTATTGCCAAACATCAGTACTTGTTGTCTGTGTTTCGCTGCAGGTAGTTGTTCTTCGTCCAGTTGGTAACGTTTGTCATGCATCTGTGGAAGTTGGCTCTGGTGGTGGTGGAGTTGTCGGTTAGTGAGAGTATGAGTTGGGTGTCACCCGTATAGGAAATTTTGTTGAGACTGTGGGATCTTACGATGTTGGCCAGCTGGGTCATCTATGCTTTGAAGAGCGTGGGCTGAGAGATGAGCCCTGGGGGACACCGGTGGTGATCTCCTTGGGTTCAGAGGTGAAAGGATGGAGGTGGATCCTCTGGGTTCTTCCAGTGAGGAAGGAGGTGATCCATCTGAGCCTATCCCAGTGGATGTAGATGTGGTGAAGTCTTTCGTTCAGTGTGTGGTAGGATACAGTGTTGAAGGTTGCTGAGAGGTCGAGGAGTATCAAACCTGCTGTTTCTCCTTGGTCGAAGAGGGTTAGGATGTCTTCGGTGGCTGTGATCTGGGAGGGTTTCAGTGCAGTGAATGCTGCAGAAGCCAGCTTGGCAGGCATTGAGTAGCTGATTCTGCTCCAAGTGTGTTATGAGTGGGCACACCTGATGATATTGCCATTGTTACTAAGGATCCAGATAACTCAAGCCAGGTGGTGGAGGAAGAGGCTGTCAGTTTTGGACACATATCACGGTATCTCTTGAATAGGTGTACAATTCAAATCTTGTGTAACAATGCTACTGGTTGTCAAGAGCCCTAGAAGACAGATAACGTAGTTTATCTGAGAATCAAGATATCACTTAAGAAAGAGTGTATTACCCCATTAAATAAAAAACCTATGATTTGCAAAATGAAGACTGTGCACATTAATAATCTACACTTAACATTCATTGGGCGTTGCAACATCATCAAAATGTTGGTGCTCTCTAAGATTCTTTATCTGTTTAAGGTGATCCCTTTGAAAATTTTACAAGAGTGGCTGTAAAGTTGGATGGGATCTGTAACAATTTCATATTAGAATACAAGAGGGGGAGAAGGGCTCTGAGATACCTTGTTATGCTGTTGGACCGATGTGGTTGGCTGTACCGAACTTTAAGTATTACTATTGAGCATTCATGTTGAAGTATATGAAACGTTTGATCACCAACACTGGCAGTATATACCCTCTGGAAACAGGTCTTTCCAGTATTTATGATCTATCCCTGGGCAAAGAAGCTACAGGTTCCTTTTAAGAATTTGGAACAATGTCATTTTAAGAAAGGCAAGTTGAAGACAATCAAGGCGGCTCATAAAATGTGGTCTATTTGCAGGATAGAATAGATATTCCCCAGTATAATCTCTACACACCTCTTTGGCGCTCCCCCCTATTTTCTTTAGTTTTCCATGACAGCCATTGATTTGAGGTAATAGAAATTTTCAGGTAGCTAATGTGTCCCCCACTCACACCCTATCCATACACCCATGTTCCTTGTATGTCATGTAACTTCCTTCTCGTGCATGCTAGGAAGACGCATATGCATTTGCGTCCGACGTTAACATGTCAGTTATATAATTCTCCAAGAAAATTACGTTAATTGGGCTTCTAGGCCTATGGTGCCAACGTCTTTACATGGTACACTTCTGAATCTTGCACACGTTTTCTCCATGTTTCCTGGCTCAGTCGAGCTAGGCCCTTAATTGAGGCTCCAAGTCTCTTCTGTCTCTGAAAGCTGTAGTTTAGGTATGCATCCCTGACCTCTGCCTTACTTCCTGCCCAGCGAAGCGGTGCCCGGCTCAGCCTGGCCTTCCTGCCAAAGACAGTATTTTGCCTACAGTTATCAGCTCAGCCTCCTCGAAAACACATTCCAGCCTAGTGAAATAGGTAAACTTATTCCCGGCTGCAGAGCAAAGGGCCCGGCCTTCCTGTCCTCCTTGCAAGTGATTTACAGAACCTGTTACTATGGTAGGCCCATGGCCCCGCGCATTGCACCAAGACACGTATGCACGCACTAGCATCCAGTATTGAACGGCCTCTGTCCGAGAGACCTTTTACTCCAGATACTACATCCTCCAAACATGAGATACCAGATATGCCATAGGTACAGGTCGTTCTGACATCCCAGACACCAGTCTCCTCTTCTAGTGCTAAAGTCAAAGTCCCCAGTTCTCCCCAGTTACACGTCATACTCAGTTGCGCGCGCATCTAGGCCAAATGTTTCTGCTGACCCTGCAGGAATTCACTACGTACCCACCCACTTATGACACTTCTTGTGACGTTTCTTTGACATGTCAAGTGCACGCCCATGTGTACGCCTTCTTACACGCCTCCTGTTACGCACATGTGTTCTTATCTTTTACTTTTCACTTGTTACGCCTACTGTGTTCATTTCAATTATACTGTTTTACTATATTTAGTGTGTGATGTTAATAAAGCGTTGAATATCCCTTCCTGAACCTTAGTGGTGATGGAACATGATGTCCTGTTCCTCGAGGATCATAATTAAAGCCCGTATGACTCAGATACCACGGACTCTGCCTCTCATTTGATTGAGCTATCCTTATTGATATTTAATGTATGGAAAAATAGTCCGGTAAATTTATTTACCACATATTCTGGCGCCCGAACAGGGACCCCCCCCCCTTCCCCACTCGCCGGCGATGTGTAACGCAGGCCTTGACCCCTTCCACAGCCGTGAGGGATCCAGTGCACACCTGCGGGTTTTCCTGCTATCTCCCTCAGGCCCACGGAGGAGACGGAGACTGTGGTCCGGCATCCAGACGAGGCGGTGAGGAATGCGGAGGATCCCGACCAGAGCCCGAAGTCGAGAGAGCAAGGTCCGAGGTATCCGGAGGCCCACCTGTTCCGAAGCGCATGCGTAGGAGAAATCGTAGCCGGACGCAGTCCAGTCCAGTCCAGTTTCCGAGGCCTTCAGTTTCTGCTTCCCGGTGAGTACTGTTGTTGGGAACGCATCTAGACGGGTCCATTAATTTGTGCCCGGTCAAGACGGGTCTGGGTACATAGACCTGGTCCAGACGTGTTCACTTAGGTGAATGCGGTATGACGTGTCTCTTTATGGGACCGGTATTGTCTGTACTGTTTTAGCAGTGCATCTAGTAATCCAGTATTCTAGCATTGTTTCTCGAGATTTCCAGAATATATGTTTTCTTTGTTCCAGGTAATATTAGTCTAAAATGTTTCAATGTGTTTAATGTCGTGGTATGAATGATTGTTTGCTATTCATTACTGTGTTTATTGTGCTCACGTTCAAAGTCAGTTCAAATATGCCGCTGTTCTCGAAATTACGTCAGATAGGAACTAGGAAAGGGATACTCGAAGAAGCAGTTCCGGTCCCGCCTAGGGACACTCCAGGACATTTTATGTACCACAAACACGGCTTAGATGCCATACTGTACCTAGATTTGTGGGTGGATTATACTAAAGATCTGGAAGAGAAGTATAGATGGCCTGTCTCAGGGACATGGGATGCTGAATGCATCATGAGAGTAGAAGAAGCATTATGGAAGAAGAAAGCCAGACAATCCCAGAAAGATGCCATAGAATTATGGCGTAAAGAAGCGCATAGAAGAACAGAAAAAGAAGTCAGAAAAGCAGAGAAAAGTAGAGAGGAATCTGAAAAAGCTAAAGAAAAGGAATTACTAGAAGAAGGAGAACGAGTCAGAATAGAACAACAAGACCGTCAAAGAAATGCCCTTATTACAGGCATGTATCCTGTTCTTGCCGAGGGCCTGCCTAAAGCGACCCCGGAAGTACCCTGTAACTTGCCACCACCATTGGTCCCGACTAAACTCCGTCATAAACAGACCGCAGCAGACATTTTCCTTTCTTCCTATTTAGATGATGTAGCTCCAGCATACACCAATGTACGCGTACCACCTGTTAATAATGTACAGCAGCCTATTCAGCCTGCTCAGCCTGTTCAGGACACGTTACCTCCACTCCCTCAAGACTCGACTCCCCCACCCGTCGTCATTTCCCATCCTGTCACTACTACTGCTATTGTCCCTCCAGCTGTCGGTCCTACCAATCCTTTTGCTACACTGACAACCCAGAGTCTGCCTACATTACCTACACCTACTTTTCAAGCTCTGACACCAGTAGCGACAACACATCTAGTTGATGGTTACGCTTCCGCTTCAGGAGGCGCCGTAGGAGGTCGCCCTGTGACCCCGCCTCAAGTAAAAAGAATGACGCTTAGAGAAGTGGCGTTACAGCGTACACCCAAAGCTGCGACATGCGCAACCCTTAGACAGTACATAACAGATTGTAGATATGATCCAGTACCAGGTGTAGAAGATATGATGTTAATTTCGTTACGTTTACGACGTGTTACCAAATATTTGATTCTTTTACCAGAAATGACTAACCATTTAGACAATATATACCGTTTTATTAGAACAGGGGAGAGACCAGAATGCATTCGCGAGGCCATGGCACACCACAAGGTTGAGACACAAAGAATGATCTTACAGTTTTTGATAAATTGTTTGATAAGGGAACGAGATCGGCCAGGTACAAGCAAGGAAGAGATGGACATACTGATAAATTGGAGTAACAATATAGCTGATGGTAAACATAATAAACAAAGTTGTATAGAATCCATGTACAGAAAGATCCGTAAAGAAATTATAAAAATACACGAAAAAGAAACTGCAGCTAGGGAAGACGAGAAAGAGAATGAAACAGAGGAGGAAGATATAGAGGATGCAGGAGACCCAGATAGAATAGCTTACGTAGGTAGAGCAAGACCTTTTGACAGACCCATTCGTCTAGAAAACAAGAAACGTTTCCTGTCTCCCATACCAGAACAATGTTCTCTTGAACATGTATTCCAAGCCACTGATAGAATACTGAAAGAAAGAATAGGTTACAGTAAACTTAGTACCATGCGTGATCAGGAACTAGCACGGTCAGCAGTACAATGGGCTGGAAATACTAGTATATATAAAGATGATTCAGTAGCGCAAACATTTTTGAGTCTTACCCCAGACGAACAGCGACTAGCTGGTATGTACATGATCCAGCATCTCATTACACTATATGAAAGCCAACATTCTGATCCAGGTCCCCCATATAATGTACTGGAAGAATTACTCCTAAAAAGATGGAGAGGCCTAGGTACCGATTTAATTAATACCATCCTAGAACAACGCCACAAATACAGAACTTTCCTGACTCCACATTTCGTTCCTGTTCCACCCCCAGTAAGACAACCTTTTTACATAGACAGACAGAATCCTTTACGAGAAGTTCATCCCGTCCAGACCCCAGGGGGTGAGCTTCAACGAGTATTTGTATACACACCCCTGACCAAAATGGAATTATTGGAAATGAAGAAATTAGTGCCCTGTCATGATAAAGATCCAGCAGGGTTCCACCGTGAATTAAAAGATATGTTACTCATGGGAGATTATACGTATTCCGACATTCTTAAAATGTTAAAGGTATTGTTGCCTGCCGGCATTTACGAAAAACTTAAAGAGAAAGAATGGGAGGTGGGAGATAAAAAGATTATTTGGACTGAATTAGAAGACGAAGAAAATAGGCGAGTCCCAGGTATAGGTCTTGGGGACAAAGCCAAAGCATTACCAGGATTATTAGTACAAGTCTTGCCTAGGTTATTGACAGTTAAAAAGGAAGACTGGGATGCAATCTCAGCCTGCAAACAGAAACAAGACGAAGACACTAGTGATTTTTATTCTAGATTCGAGAAATGTTTTATTATTAATAGCGGCCTGAAAACAAGTAGTGAATCTTATCCACATCTTTTTGTGACCAAACTAGTCGAGAATTCCTTACCACAGGTTAAAAACAGAGTACTGAAAGTCGAAAGTACTTGGCAAGCAAATACTCCTTCCCAAATGTTACAAATGTTACAGTACCACCAGAACCGAATCAGAGAGGAACACGAACATGAACAGAGACGTATGAAAGATACGAAAATGAAAGTACTAGTTGCCCAGTCCGTCCCAGCAGATAGCCAGAAGAGAGGTACGACACAGACTAGTCACCCTGCAGTTCCTGTTAAAGGGAATTGCAATTACTGTAAACAGTCAGGTCACTATATAAACGAATGTACCGTTCTGAAATACAATATTGCTACAGGCAGGACGAAAGAAAGACCGCGTCCACCTAGACCAGAACATGTTCCACAGAATATTCCACAGAACACGCAACCTCCCCAGAATGCACAACAACAGACAGTAGCTGTACCCCGGCCCCAACCCATTGCTGCCACGCAACATGTCACACAGCAAATGTACCAGTATGCACAGTCAGAGTACCCCGATTATCAACAGTACTCATGAAACAGCCTAGAGAGGGAGGTTGGCTTGCCCCTTATCGAGGTTCCTGTAGATCAAGAGGGTCCCTATGTACATAGTCAGTTATTAGGGAAAGACAGAAAATTTTTGATTGACACAGGGGCGAGCAGAACTACCATCAGTCACGACGAGGTTCCAGGGGCACCCCTCTCAGGCTCACAGAATGTTTCCCTTGGATTTTCAGGAAAGCCTATTGTTAACGAAGTGTCAAAGCCAGTTCCCCTTGCAGTTGGTCCATTGTCTCGTACTACAGACTTGTTACTTACGAAATCATGTCCAGAAAACTTACTTGGTATTAAAACATTGAAAGCACTAGGAGCAGTGATATGTTGTTCTCCGGAAGGAGTGAGATTGTTTTTACGTGACTTTAAAGGTCATTATGTGTTGAGAGATTTTGATCCAAGATTGCAAAATGTACCACAGCATTTATGGGCGCAAGGTCCAACTGATGTAGGTTGTATGCACATTACACCCTATCGTGTTACGCTCAAACAAGGTGTTGTACTACCCCGGATCCGACAATACAAGTTGCCACCTGAGGCTGTAATAGCCTTACTAAAAATTATTGACGAGCTCATTGCACAAGGAGTAGTTGTAGAAACTGACTCCAATGTATGTAATTCTCCAATCATTCCGATTCTTAAACGAACTGACCCAAATGCACCACCAGTCTACCGATTGGTGATCGACCTTCGAGAACTGAATAAATGCATAATACCACAGTACCCAGTAGTCCCAGATATTTCTTCCCTATTGACTGCTATTGATTCCGAAGCAGCGTTCTTTACTGTAATCGATCTCAAGAACGCCTTCTTTAGTGTTCCCATTCATCCTGAAAGCCAGTACCTTTTCGGATTCTGTTTAAATGGCCGAAGCTTCAAATTTGCACGTGCACCTCAAGGGTTCACAGAAAGTCCTAGTATTTACAGTCAAGCTCTGAAACGACAACTAGACAGTATTCACATGCCTACTGACACTGCACTGCTGCAATATGTTGATGACTTGTTAATTACAGCACGGACCGAACGTGACTGCGAACGCGCATCACTGACAGTCTTGTATTTTCTGGCCGAAAAGGGGCATAAAGTGTCCCCTTCGAAGCTACAATTCTGTGCCCAGCAAGTGGTATACCTTGGACACTTGCTGTCCAAGAGGGGTAGACAGTTGACACCAGATCGTATTCAGTTAATTGCAAATCTGCCACAACCCAAGACACAAAAGGAAGTACGGGCTTTTGTTGGCCTCACTTCTTACTGTAGACAATGGATTCCTCAGTATGCATACCTAGCCAAGCCACTCATACAGTTGACAACACAGGAGGCAGCGACTTCGACTGTCCTCCCTTGGACTCAGGAATATACACAAGCTTTTAATGACTTGAAGAAAGCTTTATGTCAAGCACCAGTTTTAGCTACACCATGTTACAGCAAACCTTTTACACTTTTTGTCACAGAACGCGATGGCGCAGCATTATCTGTTCTCACACAAGATCAAGCAGGACACCACAAGCCTTGTGCTTATTTTTCTAGTACATTGGATCCAGTAGCCCAGGCCTTGCCTGCGTGCTTAAAATCAGTTGCAGCAACATCTCTAGCTATCAGACAAAGCGATTCAATAGTGTTAGGACATCCCTTAACAGTACAGGTTCCACACTCCGTGGAAGTTCTCCTAAACCGAACCCAGATTCAGCACTTGACCATAGCACGACTGACAGGTTATGAACTGACACTGTTTCAACCACACATAGAAATCAGACGTTGCAACATACTCAACCCTGCCACATTATTACCCTCCATTACAGCAGATCCAGCACCACATGACTGTGTGGAAGTCATTAATACCGTGACAAAGCCAAGACAAGACTTGACAGACATTGCATTGTCCGATCCAGACCTGACACTTTACGTGGATGGTTCATGTATGAGAACAAGCACAGGAGAGTTAGTAGCCGCATATGCAGTGACCACTGAAACTGAAGTCATAGAAACACATCGTATTGACACATTATCTGCCCAAGCAGCAGAGCTCATCGCTCTGACCCAAGCCTGTATACTAGCCAAGAACAAGAAGGTAAACATATACACAGACTCACAGTACGCATTCGGAGTCGTGCACGACTTCGGTGTTCTCTGGGAAGAAAGAGGTTTTTTAACTTCTCACGGTGCCAAGATACAACATGGTCACCTCATTCAAGCCCTGCTAGAAGCAATACATTTGCCCACAGCCATAGCCATCATGAAGTGCAAAGCACATACTAAAGTCACCGATACTATTTCCCAGGGTAACGACCTGGCAGATCGAACAGCTAAACTCACAGCTCAGACTCAGACAGACATACCAACTGACCCGACAAAGACTGAAGTGACTCCACTGACACATTGTATGACAGTTAAGGATCCCACGCTAGATGTACTCGACATACAGACACATGCAACTCCAGATGAAATCAAGAAATGGACTGAACAAGGAGGGGTCCAGACAGATCAGGGATGGATGACGAAGGGAAGAGCCACATGGTTCCTCCCCGACTCTATGGTTCAAGTTATTATTAACACAGCACATAGTCCAGCACACTTAGGAGAGAAAGCCATGTTAGACAGTTTACAGAATCTTTGGTTCAACAAGCATTTACGTGCAGCAGCGAAACAGAAAGTGCGTACCTGCATGATCTGTTGTCAGTTCAATCCAGGCAAAGGTATCCCCGTGGAACAAGGTGGATTTCATCCTCCTGACCATCCTTTTGAAGTCCTCCAGATGGATTATATCCAGATGGACAGATGCCGAGGATTCAAGTATGTCCTCGTAGTCGTATGTGCCCTTTCCCGATGGACAGAAGCATATCCAGTCCCAGATTACACTGCTGTAACCACTGCCAAGCAGTTGGTCCGCGAATTTTTCCTGCGATACGGTTTGCCCCATGTCGTGTACTCTGATAATGGTCAGCCATTCTCGTCCGAGCTCATGAAACAGGTATCACTCCTGTTAGGTTACCAGTGGAAATTTCATTGCGTACGACACCCTGAAGCCGCTGGTCTCGTTGAGAGACATAATCAAACCCTGAAAACACGGTTAGCGAAGATCTGTGCAGAAAAAGGTGTAGACTGGATAGTAGCCTTGCCAGTTGCCCTCTTTTACATGCGAATGGTAGCCCATTCTAGAACTGGATTGTCCCCGTATGAAATAATTTTTGGACGTCCCCCAAACATGTGGGGTACGCCTATGCCTCGAAGAATAACTGATGTTGACAGTACTATGCTGACAGATTACCTAGCTTCCTTGATGTCTGCACTACTATCTTGTCGTTCACAGGTCGCGGCTGCCTTCCCGGACAACACCCAAGTAAAACGGCATGAAATCATTCCAGGGGATCACGTCCATGTCCGAAATTTTGACCGATCGAGCCCTCTGGAGCCGAGGTGGAAGCAGCCAAAGTTGGTGTTGTTGACGACGAGGACCGCAGTGAAACTAGAAGGCCAGAAGGGATGGTTGCACTCCAGCCACGTGAAGAGATTTCATGGATTGTGTCCAGAGACTGTAATAAAGGACTGCCCCCTTTCAGACACTGACTCTAAACTCCCCCTGCTAGAGAAAACTCCCCAGCAGGAGTACCGAGCCAAGTTGAGGTCTAGTAAGTCAGACAGCGTTTAATTGTTTAAGTCCCCCTCGGGTGAAGCAGTTAGACAGGTTTCTGACATGTATAAGATAGACCCAAGTAGTCAGAGAGATAGGCGAAACGAAAAGAGAGAAAAATATTGCAAAAATCTGCATAGCCGATGCGTCATTGCATTAATTTTTATGTTTCTTCTGAGTCTTACGATCATATGCATAAGTTTAATGCTACATGTTTTCTTTCCTCTTGGTTCACATGTACATACTTCCTCTAACGACACTGTAGAGCACACTTTCAGCGACCTGCCCCCACACGAGTTGTCCTATCGATTAGCAATGCGCAACAATACTTTTATCCGTATGTTACACCATTCCCACCAGACTAGCAATGCCACCAATTGCTGGGTATGTGGCCGACTCCCTCCCTATCAGAAATACAAGGGAGTTCTGCCCCTCTTTCCTTATCCGTTTACACATAATGGTTCGTGTGGTGCATGGTTCACTTTAATGTCCTCCCTAGACAGTACGTCCACGGTTTCCCAAGGCAATTGGATTTGGGGGAACTTGAATACAGTTATGAATAAAATATGTTTCCCAGACAAGGAAGGTCTTCCCCGAAGGACAGGGACCGATCTAGAAAATGAAGTGTATGGATTAGGTAATTTTACACTTAACCTCATGATTCTGAATGTGCAGTCTGAGACTAATTCGGACTTGTCGTCTATTACAGTTTTACCAGTGAAAGGCGAATTATGCGTCAGAAAGAATGGTTCAGTACATCTAGGACACAGTGATTGTAATACTGTGGTCGAATTCAGTGATAAAGAAAAGTCTACTTTCAAAGCCTCCCGCCATTCTTATTTTATTTGTGGTCAGACAGCCTATGTACGTCTGCCATTAGATTGGGATGGAACGTGTTATATTGCGTTCCTATTGCCACCTGTTTTCCTAGCGCCACCTGATTATCATCGAAATTCGCATCTTGTGCATGAAAGACATAAAAGAGACCTTCCTCCAGTTATCGATTATTCTGAGTCAGCATGGGACCAGTATAAGGATTATATTAAAGGATACTTCTGGTTCATAGGTCCCGGCAAAAATAGTAAGATAATACGAAGATTGACCAGAACTATGGAAGCAGTAGTGAACAAGACTACTTTTGCTTTAGGTAACCTGGCCGAAGAGCAGTCTGCTATGAGACTCGTCGTTCTTCAAAATCGCCTTGCCCTTGACGTCATCCTGGCCGATAGGGGCGGGGCTTGTAGAGTCATCGGATCCAGTTGTTGCGTGTTTATTCCTAATAACGCGCCATCAGTGTACAAAGCAATAACAAGGCTTCATGAGATAGCTCACTTGATACACCAGAATCCTGACACCTGGACTTGTTCCGGTTGGCTCTGGAGTGTGATATCCGCCTGGGGATGGAAAGTATTGTCGTTCCTAGGAATTATACTGCTTATAGTATTCAGTTGTTGTCTTTGTCTGCAATGTGGGCCAGCGATTTGCGGCTTGTGCGCCACAGCTTGTATTCCCCGTCCAAGTACACGTTCCCGTTCCCGAATGAAGAAAGATGAACAAATGATGCTATATGAACAGATAGATGGTCTCATGAACATAGATATATCCTAAAGGGTGAAGTAGGGGCCAAGGAGGGAATGAGGTAATAGAAATTTTCAGGTAGCTAATGTGTCCCCCACTCGCACCCTATCCATACACCCATGTTCCTTGTATGTCATGTAACTTCCTTCCCGTGCATGCTAGGAAGACGCATATGCATTTGCGTCCGACGTTAACATGTTAGTTATATAATTCTCCAAGAAAATTACGTTAATTGGGCTTCTAGGCCTATGGTGCCAACGTCTTTACATGGTACACTTCTGAATCTTGCACGCGTTTTCTCCATGTTTCCTGGCTCAGTCGAGCTAGGCCCTTAATTGAGGCTCCAAGTCTCTTCTGTCTCTGAAAGCTGTAGTTTAGGTATGCATCCCTGACCTCTGCCTTACTTCCTGCCCAGCGAAGCGGTGCCCGGCTCAGCCTGGCCTTCCTGCCAAAGACAGTATTTTGCCTACAGTTATCAGCTCAGCCTCCTCGAAAACACATTCCAGCCTAGTGAAATAGGTAAACTTATTCCCGGCTGCAGAGCAAAGGGCCCGGCCTTCCTGTCCTCCTTGCAAGTGATTTACAGAACCCGTTACTATGGTAGGCCCATGGCCCCGCGCATTGCACCAAGACACGTATGCACGCACTAGCATCCAGTATTGAACGGCCTCTGTCCGAGAGACCTTTTACTCCAGATACTACATCCTCCAAACATGAGATACCAGATATGCCATAGGTACAGGTCGTTCTGACATCCCAGACACCAGTCTCCTCTTCTAGTGCTAAAGTCAAAGTCCCCAGTTCTCCACAGTTACACGTCATACTCAGTTGCGCGCGCATCTAGGCCAAATGTTTCTGCTGACCCTGCAGGAATTCACTATGTACCCACCCACTTATGACACTTCTTGTGACGTTTCTCTGACATGTCAAGTGCACGCCCATGTGTACGCCTTCTTACACGCCTCCTGTTACGCACATGTGTTCTTATCTTTTACTTTTCACTTGTTACCCCCTACTGTATTCATTTCAATTATACTGTTTTACTATATATAGTGTGTGATGTTAATAAAGCGTTGAATATCCCTTCCTGAACCTTAGTGGTGATGGAACATGATGTCCTGTTCCTCGAGGATCATAATTAAAGCCCGTATGACTCAGATACCACGGACTCTGCCTCTCATTTGATTGAGCTATCCTTATTGATATTTAATGCATGGAAAAATAGTCCGGTAAATTTATTTACCACAGATTGACCTGGGAGAAAGCAGGGGTGCGGAAAATAGGAGACCTCTAGGCTGGGAGTCATTTCCATTCCTTCGAGGGTTTCTAGCAGGAATACTGGTAAGCCAAGAACAGTTTTGTCGGATAGCTGTAGGTCATGAATTTCTTCATTAAACTTGACATAGGTATAATCCCACTAAACTTGAGGTAATGAGGGTCTTTTTTAGATCTTGGCGGTATTACCTCCGTCCTGCTATGGCAGAATTCCTAAGTACTCTGCCAAGTCGACGGCCTTTCGTCTTCCATATTTAGATGCATGCAGGCTGACTCACTGTGGGCTTTAACAGAGTGTTTCCCACCGCTGTCACGGTAATTGGCTGCAGACATGACAGTCTCCAAAGCTGGCGAATAGTACTCCGTTGCCGTCAGGTTGGCGTGATCAAGCCTGCAGGATTTAGATTTCATAGTTGTGCTGGCAGTATCCTAGCGGCGGTTTCCTGACGGACTGAGTCAGTCGCGGTACACGCTCAACAATACACCATCATTGTGGCCATTGGATGAATGCTAGTAGAATACACCTGATGTCCATTGGCCAAATGGAAACAGCTTCATACCTCACTATAAAACACACCCAAGTTCAGACCATGAACCTCTGCCATTCCACTGCACCACAACCTTTTCTACCTGAATCTTTGCCAGTTAAGTGAGGGTATTTTGTTTCTTTTCCCTAATTCTTGTCTCTTTATCTTCTTCCATTTATTATCTTGTGGTTAATTTTTTTATTTAATCATATTTCTTTGCACAATGCCAGGTCCTAAAAATAGATGTTTTACGGAAGGAGAATTGTGATTCATGGTGGATGAAATCAAGAATAGAGCCACCACAAATATTTACTGCCCAAGTGCAAAATAAACCCCTGACTCAGAAAAGGCAAATTTGGGCCACAATAGTTGACAGAGTGAATGCTGTAGCTAACAACCTGCGTACACAGGAGGAAATTAGGAATGACCTGCGGGGGAGGGTGTGTTCCCTGGACTTAAAGAGTCAATTGGAGGCCCAGCAGACCAGTGGTGGTTCTCTCAGGCCCCCCTTACAACTTAAGCCATGGGAAGAGAAGGTCTTGAAGATCCTACATCCTGGCTTGACAAGAATGTAATAAATGTTGATAGTTTTTTTATAACGCGAACATGACCCTTGCAGGTATCATAGCACTTTACATATCTACAGAGAGCAGAGCAATAATAACAATAATGTCATATTTGAGAAAATTGCAGGATATGGTAGTAACCGGAAAGGAAGGGTATACTTTACAATGTTCAGAGAGCAGAGGAGATAAACCAATAAAAACAAAAGTATCATTGTCAAGAAACTGCAGGATCATGCAGTGTTGAGAAAAGGGAGGGTAGTTTCAGGACTGAGAACTCTAAAACACAAAGTAGTCAGTATGCGGTAGTCATGAGGAAAATTGAGCTGATATCTTAGGATCTAGGGAAGAAATGTATTCATAAGGAGTTCTTTGAACTTCTTTTTTTGAATGATACAGTGGAGGGATTCATTCTGACTTCAGGGAGCAAGTTGTACCAAATTCTCAGAGCAATCACAGAAAGAGATTGGTAGTAAGGTTTCTTCTTGTGGAATCTCTGAGGTTACAGAAGCAAAGTGTTGGAGCTTCTGGATGATCTGGAAACACCAGAAAGTTCACCAGAAAGTCAAACTATATGATAGGATAAAAGTATGAATCATACTTTTATCCTATCATATAGTTTGACTGTTTTTGAATCTCTATATGATTTTTATTTATACCTATTAAATATTTATTTTTATACAGTTCATATTCGTTTTTTCTTTTCCCCACTGGTTCTAGACTAATTGTTCACTTACTTAGCTGATGGCCTAGGATTTTTTACCCACAGAGGCGACAGAGTGCACACCTCTTGTTTCTTCATTTTTTGCTCGTTGCTTTTGCTTATATTTGGTTTTGCGTGCTGGTCCGGACCGTGTCCTGCCCTTTGACACGTGTAGATACTACATTTCCAAAACTGGGGCTTCATGTCGTCCCAGACCGGACGCACAGCTAAGTTCCATGCATCATTAAACAATGCCACAAATGTATTTCTATTCTTCAATATTTTATTTTCATCTTCATTTTTACCACAGTTATCTCTTTGACCAATGTTTTTCCAGTTGTCACATGAGAGGCACTTATGTTTTACGCTGTATCCTTAATGCCACAAAAATGCCACTAGGCCTTATCTTGGAGCATGGAACGTACATAAGGATTCCTCCACTGTTGATTCAAATAACCCAATGCATTTCGGGCCTTACTTGGCCCTTCGTCAGGGGAGCTCTACAAATCAAAACATTAATATTAGACTCTATGTTGTCACAATTTCAACATGTTATTTATCATTATGCATTTTACAAGTCCATGCCTTAGATTCTAGCTCTCCCTTTTATTGAAGTCCTCCCGAATCATTCCGAGCAAGATAAACGTAACGTGGAAAGTGTGTTAACGTGGTTAAGTGCAGAAAGGAACAACCTGGATAGGTAGAATGTAACCACATTTACAGAGGGGAAGGAAGGAGTTAAGTGGGAATAGGTTAGATGGAGGGGCGGGGCAACATCACAGGTGCTACACATAGAGAGAGGTTAGAGGGAAGGACACAGATTGTTACGAACACGGCGTAAGGACGGTGGTTATATTACTTGTTGAAGGTAAGAGGGTAGTACTAAGTAGCTCATGTGACGCGGTGACAGCGAGTGAGGGAAGGTGTTTTAGACGCGGGTTTCACACTGCTTCGTACGGACTCGTTCAGATTAGAAAGGAGATAGTGGGAATACATGGTAGTTGGAATCAGTAGGGAAGGGATGTTAGGGCATTGAA
The DNA here is from genome assembly GCF_964263255.1 of Lissotriton vulgaris. Lineage (NCBI taxonomy): Eukaryota > Metazoa > Chordata > Amphibia > Caudata > Salamandridae > Lissotriton > Lissotriton vulgaris. Next base: position 853,533 of record NW_028250251.1, read on the forward strand.
CCAGCGGTAGCTATGAAGTTACAAATTTAGCGGGAGGACGTCAATAAAAGGGAGAGCTGGAATCTAAGGCATGGACTTGTAATGTGCATAATGATAAATAACATGTTGAAATTGTGACAACATAGAGTCTAATATTAATGTTTTGATTTGTAGAGCACCCCTGACAAAGGGCCAAGTAAGGCCCGAAATGCATTGGGTTATTTGAATCAACAGAGGAGGAATCCTTATGTACGTTCCATGCTCCAAGATAAGGCCTGGTGGCATTTTTGTGACATTAAGGATACAGCGTAAAACATAAGTGTCTCTCATGTGACAACTGGAAAAACATTGGTCAAAGTGATAACTGTGGTACAAATGAAGATGAAAATAAAATATTGAAGAAAAGAAATACATTTCTGGCATTGTTTAATGATGCATGGAACTTAGCTGTGTGTCCGGTCTGGGACGACATGAAGCCCCAGTTTTGGAAGTGAGGTGTGGGAGGACATTGTTCCACAGTAATCTGCAGATCATTTTGTCATACTGTCTATCTTCTGGAGAAAGAAGGAGGTGAATTCCTCACAGTTCAGTAGCGCATTAGATCCAGCTAGCAACAGAATAGATGCACAGTTCGATTGAGTTTTTATGAGTTCAAAAAGTTTTTTGAGTCAGTCGTTGGCTTGATATAGCTGGTTTCTGAAAAAATGTGCTTTCGAAGTTCTGATGCATTTGTAGTATCTGTTCCTCAATGATCTCAAGTGCTTGAGGAGTTCAAGGGATTAATCTGGTCTCCACTGATGTTCAGCTACCCTTAGGTTGCATCTTTCTGTATTGAGGCTGTCATTATACCAAGGTTTGGAATCTTTTGCGGACACTCTTTTTAGTTGTAGTGGAGTGATCAAGTCAAGAACAGTCACCATGGAGTAAGTATAGTAATTTGTAAGATCAAGGACATCTAACATCTCTCCAGGAGGAGGCAGGATGTTGTGGCTAAGAGAGCTCAATTCATTACGATTGATGGTGTGAATGCTCCTTTTCCAGGATCTGAGTTTCATTAGTTGGGCTGTGTTGGTTATCACAGCTTCCGTGATAAAGAAAGTGATGTGGTAGTGATCGGTCCAAGCACAGAGGATAGATTCCAATTTAATAGAGTTGGACTTCGTAATGATAAGATCTATGGTCAACCCCTTGTTGTATGAGGGACTGTCACAAATTTGAGTCTTGTTAAGGTCAGCAAGGAAGGTTTTATACTGTTAACTGCAGGAACATTCATATTGTTCCAGTGGAGGTTGATGTCTCCCAGGAAGATTTACGTACAATGTTGAACAATGTTTGTTACAATGGTTTACATAATTTGTTCTATGAAACCCAGATTGACTACTTAAGGGGGGGAAGATTGTGTGTAGTTTGCATATATGCCTGTTGTTGCAAGTGATATCGAAGCAAAGGTATTCGCAAGTGGATAGCACTGGGGTTGTGATTGTTTAACTGACAGGGTGATGCTATGTATGCAGGCGATGCCTCCACATGATCTGCTGGGTCTACCCAGTCTAGTAACGCCATGGTTAGGAGGGATTAGTATGTCAAGGATAGGAGCAGAGGAGTCATATAGTCAGGTTTCATTCAGGATTAGCAGGTCAAGATCATTTGTGAGGATAAGGTCTGCAATATCTTCCTCGTGTCTTAAAGCCGATTTGCAAATGATTAGCATGCATTTCAATTGAGGTTTGTGGTGTGCTGGGGTAGAATGTATAAGGGTAATTCGCCTGAGATTTTGCATTTTGACTGCTCTAGGTTGAGCCTAGGAGCTCTATGTGGGTTTGCCAAGATGAGCTGGATGATACCCTGATTGTTAGTGATATCAGGGAGTGAAGACGTGTATGACAAGAGGAGGGTTTGGATATCCTTATAGGATAAGGGGACTTTCCATCGAATCGGTTTGTTGAGTGCATTGGGATATGGCCTATTCCTCCAACTCATAGGCGATGTGGAAGAAAAGGTCAGGTTGGAAGGGAGAGGTGTTAGAGATTTGGTGGGGTAGTTGCAGGGTTGGGCATGTGTTAGTGTCTTCATCCCATGGTCCTTATTGAGACACTGAATGCTGGTCATCTCTGTGGTGATGCTAATGAGACTATGTAAGTCTGCTTTGAGCTCTTGCATGTTTTTTGTAATCTCATCCAGTCTAGATTCTAGTAAGGTATGAGGGCAGGTTGACAGGTCTTAAAGCAGTGGGCAGGGGGCAAGGGGTTGATTATGTTGTTGGGGTTAGGGTGCTTATGTATTTGGGAGAGTTCATAGGGGAGGGTGGACTGGGGTAGAGGTAAGATCAACGATAGGAGGGGGAGAGCTCAATAGATGGGTGAGAGGGAGTGCTAACGGTATGAGATTAGATGCTATTAAGGGATCAGCATTCTGGGGAGACAGTTGTTGAGGCAGGTGGGTGGCCAGATGTATAGTGTGGGTGAGGGTATGGGCAACTTGGCTATGCGAATCTGAATAATTGCTCTAGCTGTTGGGGTAAAGCTGCTATCTAGTGTGGTGGGCAGTGGTTTCTGTTCCACTGGGTGATGTAGGTGGGTTAGTGATGCCTATAGCGTTAGGAGGAGCATAGGAGGAATCAGACATCAATGCCTTTTTCTTGATAGGAAGGAAAAATTCCTAGAATAATGTAAGGTGGTGATCTGAAGACTGGATAAGAATAATACAATTGCTTTAGATGGTGATTGTAATGGTGACTTCTGCTCTGCATGATGAAGAAGGGGATACCAACAATTTGAGACCATGGGGAGTGCTTCTGTCTGTGGAGATCACTATTAGTGAGAGCAGGGCATTACTCCATTGTGCCCATCTATTTGTATAAATAAATGAGGTTGCTAATTATGGCTTTTTATTCATACAAATATAGGGGACAGAGACCAGAGTTTCTGGATGAGATTTGAGGATTCTGTGTTTTAAGGACTTTGATGTTTTTTATAGATTCGGGGGGTAGGTAATTTCATAAGCATAACATCCAGGTGGCTCCAGAATGGAGTTGGTTGTTCTTTATGAATCCATGCCATAGGCAAGCTGTGTATAAGGTGGTGGGGAGCGTGGAGGAAGCAGGCAGTGGGCAAGGGGGTGAAGTAATTAGGGTTAGAAAGTGTAACTGCTGAAGCAAGCTAGTTACAGGCATGGGTAGTACATAATGATGGCAATAGTCAACTCATAGGTTGTTGCAGTAATAAAGTGGAGTTAGGTTGAATGAAGAGGTAGCCAGCACAGGGGCATGCAGCAAGGGCAGGTGGGCAAGGAGGGGTGTGATTCACCTCAAATTGTGTATGAGCTAGTAGTTTAATAGGTCCTTTCTTTAAAGTGCATGCATCCAGTAGGTAGAGTCATTTAATGGTTCTGATATGTAAAGTAGCAAGCTAAAATAATTCTTAAATAGATCTTTTATGGATGGAGTGGGGGACAGTCTATTGAGCATTGAAGATGGCCTTCTCTGATGACGCTCGGTTATACATTGTGTTTGTCTATAGTTGTTATTTCATCTCATTGTGGTGGATGTTCACCTAAGGTGAAGGTAGAGAATGTGTCTTCCCTATTGCTTCTGTGTCTAGGGATTTGAATGTACAGTCGAGTAAAAGAGAAACTAACCAATTCTAAATGGCCGCTGCTCTGGATCCTTAATCCAGACCTTTTTAGGTTTCTCCTGCACATCGCTTGTGCAGTGCTTGTAAATCTCTTGTATTTAATACATCTTAAAATGGGGCTCTTATCAGTTCCCAATTCTGAATTACTGCGTTCATTCGCTTTTGTGTGCAACATTTGTTTGTTAACTTCCCCTGGCTGCACACATTTATGATACTTCTACTAAAGTTGTTCACTCTATTTAAGCTGCATTCACTGTCAAGATAACATCTCTTCCAACGGAAAAGGCAGACAGATTCTAACAGCATGCTGGAATGTTTGCTTTTTAATATTTATTTGTGTAAAGCAGATGCTTTAGCCTTAGAACATTTATGCCATTTCCTATTCATGCCTCAGTACCTTCATTTGCACTTTGTAGGCAATATCGGATTGCTTTTTTCAACTTAATCTATTTGGTCATTAGGATCAAATTGTAAATATAATAAACATTGCATGTTAAAAATAAGGTTAAACTACAAGAGCTATGCTATATATAACTTTTAAAAAGGCAGCTACAAGTGCAGATACCTTGCAGACAACAGGGTCATGATTTCAATCAGTGGTGTAACGAAACTTAAGGGGGCCCCTGCAAGGTACGTGGAGGGGCCCCCTCCAAACACAATCAGAGCTCTCCGGCTGGAGTACTCTGCTGAGGGGTCCCCTTGAAGCTTGCCCCCACCCCCACCACAGGGGCCACGGGGCCTGTGTTATGCCCCTCGTTGGAATGGTGCAGCAGGTGCAGTAGCATCTGGCCCCCGAGCATCAGAGTCTTGCTGCATCTGGCTACTCCTGAACAGTCTCGCCTCTGGCAAAGATGGCAGATTCATTCCGTCTCTCAGCAGGCAGCATGGGCTTTACAGGCTACAGGTCAGATGAACAGCATGTTCTAGCAAGGCAAGACTTTGATGATGTCTCCTCGCCAGTTGAAAGGAGTCTATCAGGCACATTCCAGCTCTGATTATACAGCATTCTTTCGAGTAGCCTATGAAGCACTCCCTTCCTTGGTCAGAGAACAGTCAAAGCAGACAGGAGATGAGATCCACTGTCTGCACTTTCAGAATCAGTTTTGTCTGGTTTCCTTTCAAGAGTAATTTCCAGGCTGCTCTCCAGAAACAAAAGTTGTGTAGAGTGACAGTCCTCACAACAGGGGAGTCTTGAGCCTGCAGCACCTACAAGACAGTTACACATTTCTGTGAGCTTTCTGCATCTGGCTGTCATTGGTCACTCTGAAGAGTGATCAGGGAAAGGCAAAAGACTGTCCTCACCAAAAAGGGGCCTTTCACCTTGTATGTATAGGCACTTATATAGCGCACTGCTTACCCGTAGGGTCCCAAGGCGCTTCGACCGCTGCGAAACCCTTCCTGCCTTCCCTGAGAGATGGTCCCTTAATGGGTATCTCCAGGGTGAGACCAGGCATCCCCGGCGGTCTGGTGGGGCCGTTAGTGAAGATGAGGCAAGCTAATGCCCAGAGTTGCCGAGTGTGATCGCTGATCAGAGTGGGCACTGAGGCGAGAGAATTATCGAGTCCACTGACCCTGGTCCAGAAACCCGCCGCGCCGGGAATCGAACCCTGGTCCCGGGCCGTCCTCTGCTCTCGGGTCTGCCGCCTCTAACCAGTGAGCCACACCACACCTTGAACAACAGAGACTGCAGTCCCATCCTTCACCCCCACCATTTACCAATTGGCACTGCTACAGTGCTACAGGAAGAACGTCTTCTCATCAAAATGCCTAATAGAATTACTAAAGGAGCCTTGGTTCCTCTTTCCCCACTCCATCGTCTCTAGGTCTCCCCCATCCAGGTGTATACCATTTCCTAGCACAGCATGCGCTAACTTGTGAAATGTAACTCACTTCTTGGGTACAACTGCTCTCCTTTACTCAAATGAAAATATCACTCTAAGTGCCACACTTAATGCATTGGAACGTCACGCATAAACACACTAAAACCATTAAAATGTCACAAATAAGCAATATCAAAACGTGGCAGCTATGTATATCATCTTAAAACTTTCTTTTGAAACTACAGTTTGTCACATTGTACATTTTGGCATACTCACTGTGCTCTGGTTTTACTTCAAATAGGCGTGTGGCTGTCACCAAGAGATAAAACCACATGCAATGAAAGATGTTAAGAGTTGAATAACTTAAAAATAAGCCCTGCTGTGTTGCGGTGCTAACCTGGCTCCATCCTGTAGCTGCCAAGTCCTCACCTGTCGTATATAACTCAGCCTGTTTCTAAGCATGGTCTGCTCACGGCTATGTACAAGCAAAGCAGCAACAATATCAGGACAAACTATTTCACTGTGCTTTTTGGAGTGACATGTAACAGTCAGACGCTTATGCCTTTGCAAGTAGCATGTACCATGTCACTCGCTGTATAATAGTTTGAGCGAAAATTCAAGGTTTGCGGCTTCAACGTGCTGAAGGCACATGAACCATTTCTTGTGGCACTTTAGGGCCAGAAAATAGCATAACAAATGTTTGTATGAATTAAAACATTTAGGGGCCTATTATCAAGGGGGTTTATCTCCGCTTTTTTGGCTTTAAAAGCCAAGAAAGCGGAGATAAAATTATCTCCCTATTACCTAGCTGTCGCTAACACCAGTTAGCGACAGCTAGTAGGAGATAGCGACCATCTTGGGCCCCACTTTGCATGTCAGTGATATTTATCACTAATGACATGCAAAGTGGGCGTGCCAAGATGTTAGCGACTGGAAACAGTCGCTAACATCGCTATCTCCTATCTCCAAAAGATAACACCTGCCCTGAGAAGTTCTTAGCCATGTTATCCAATGGGAGGTGGATAACATGGCTAAGAGTATTAGCTCGGTAATGCATGAATGTCGCTGACTTTTCAGCGATATTCATGCATTGCAGCCGATTTTTATCGCATTTGCGATAAACCTTGGTAATACCAAGCTTTATCTGCGATACAAATCGCCGCAGCTCAGCGGTACATTTTTGTCTCTAACCAAGCAATAGCGATAATTATCGCTATTGCTTGGTAATATGCCCCTTAGAACTGTTCTGCGTACAGTTTCTGTGAACGTTTTGAAATGAGAAAATATGAGGCCACTTAGGGCCAAATGAAATGAGTCTGGTAATCCTCTTACTTATAAATATATCTTAATTTCGCGTATATTGCAAACTACAAACGAAGCGCCAGATTACTAACATTTTGCATCATGGTTGCACCACTTTTGTGGCTCTTCCATGACGCAAAATGTTAGTAAATATTTACAAAGCCACGCATGGGACAATTTGTCTCCATGAGGTCGTAGGGGCATTGGCCCACTTATATGTTGGCCCCTAAATTAAATGTGACATGGTGTGACTACTAAAACTGCCAAGGGTGGAGAAGCCAGTGTGGGCCTGAGGGGGTGGGGCTCATTAGCAATTATATTGAGCTTGAATGTGGCACCTTCAAAGTCAGGGTCAGGGGGCCAAGTGCGCATGTCAGATTGGACGGCTGCCTCTTACCAGCCATCCCGACATGCGCACTAGAGGCCAATCAGAGTCTCTTCCCTCTGTGCATACTTAAGCCGTGGGTGACTCTTAGCCACAGACACTGGGCTCCGTAAAGCGTGTTGAGGGTGCCTGTCCCAGCCAATCCACATGCTGCTGTAACAACAGGAGCAGTGTCTGGTTTGGCTGAGAGAGACATAGGGCCATATTATCAAGCAAGGGCGATACATTATCGCCGCTTTTATCGGCAGGAAACTGCCGCTAAAGTGGCGATAATGGGCTTGATAATATGCCCTTGTGAATTCCCAAAGAAGCCCCGGTTCTGGTGTTAACCTTGGCTTCCATGGGAATTCACAAGGGCATATTATCAAGTCCATTATCGCCGCTTTAGCTGCAGTTGCCTGCCAATAAAAGCGGCGATAATGTATCACCCATGCTTGATAATATGGCCCCTAGTTACATAGAACCTCTGGCAGTGTGTGAGGCACCGTGGGTTGGGAGGAGGCATTGTTTCCTTTTCGTGCGGCTCTGCATGCAGAGTTGAAAAAAATTTACCTTACTGCTTTCGATTTCCACCACCGTCTTCAGATTCACCTGCACCATGTAACGGTAAGATCCATGCTAACCCTGACAATTCATTGTCCCTGATAATTTCTTCTCGTGGCAGCACGCCCAGTCGGAGTCAGTTCTCTTCCACAGACCCACTGTCTGACTGTCCCACTTCAACCCCAGAGAAGCAGGCCACCCCCACAGCAGTGCCACTTTAAACTACTGAATTCATGCTCCCTGGTGACCCCCATCCGACTCCCCGCCAGCAGGATGGGGGCAAAATGACATGCAGGCAACAAACACTCATCTCAACACAGTACCGGAGGACCCATTATCCACAACACAAGCGGCAGGGTTAAAAATATCCAGACTGTCCATGGGAAAGTGAGAATCAAGACTCCTCCCAAAAGAAAGGGAAGGTGGTGTCTGCACCAGTGCTTGAGGTCACCAGCATTGTGCTTCAAGGCCCGGGGTTTCCTCAAGCAGACACGTTTATTGAAATAAACAAATACTACAACTTCCACAATACAGTTTAAACCTAGAACTGGAGACATAGCATCAGATGGCTTGGACCCATAAGGTTAGCGTGAAGGTTTCGTTCTGACCAAGCTCGTAAGGAATGCTTCAATGCAATTATGCACTCTTTCATTTAGCCATGTATGAACCTCTTCAATACATTACAGAATCATCGATCATGCGCTTTAGCTCCAGAGTTAATCATGCACGCTCTCATTCGTATATAAACTCTCAGCGATTAATAAAACAATACTCGCATTCATTGTTCATAAATTCCTCATTTATGCTTCCAGTTATTCTTTCACATATGCTCTCACCCAGCTACTGAGTGATCAATACATTCATTGTTGCAAGCAACCATCGTCTGTCTATCATCTACCCTTCCATGCATCCATTCATCATGAGAGAGTGCCCCCTCTCACCATAAAACTATTGTCCAGATGCATCAACCTTTTTAGGAAGTGCAAACGGTGCGATTCGCAAAAATCGGCCTTTTGCACTTCCTAAATTGGTTTCTGGGATGCATCAAGCATTTTTGGAAAATCGCTATTTTTTGCGAGTTCCAAAAATGCGATTGCTATTAAGGAATCGCAAATTTGCGATTCCTTAAATGCAATGCATCATCCTCAAAACATTTGCGATTTTACAAATTGCAAATGCAAATTACCACGAAGTTGAACTTCGTGGTAATTTGCAAAAATGTTTAAAAACTCATAAAAATGCATTTTTTAAACTTCTAAGTTACAGACACACATGTCCTTAGGACATGTGTGTATGTAACTCACATTTAAAAGTGCATTTCATGGGTGCAGGGGGGGGGTCCTTTGGACCCCCCTCTCCACCCTTGAAAGGATTTGATGCATTCCGATTTCAAATAGCGAATTCGCAATTCCCATTCATTCCTATGGGCATTTCAGCCCATAGGAATGAATGGGAATTGCGAATTCGCTATTTGGAACTCGCAATTTTATTGGGATTCAGTAAAAATGCGATTTTTACCGAATCTCAATAAAATAGCGAAATTGATGATGTATTGCCATTTGCGATTCCTTATTTGCGATTCCTTATTTTTCGCAAATAAGGAATCGCAAATGACAACGTTGATGCATCTAGGGGTTTATGTCTAAAAGGTGCCCGTCTCTCTTTGCACACAGTTGACCTTGGCACAGAGCTGAGCAATCAATCAATTAATCAATCAATCCATTTTATTTCGATTTTTGTTAAAATCATAAAAGTACAAAAAGACAAATACAAAGACAACAACACATCCTTAAAAAACATTTGGGTCACCTCAAAATACAATAATTCTACAATAATTAAAAAAAAGGTGAATACACAAGTTAAAAACATAACTGTTGTAATGTATACACAGTCTAGACCAGGACATCTTTTTTTCTTCAAACGGAAAGCAGCAAGAAAACAAGCAACATTAAAGATATCCCAGCTGTTACTCAGCATTTGGAGGTAGAGTAAGGCCGGTCTTAGTTGTACAAAACCCTTACCCCTCAATAACGGCATTATGAACTTCCTCCTAATAACATTGTAATAATCACAGAACATCATAAAATGTAAGGTGTTCTGTATAGAAAAATGATCGCAGTGGCAGGGTTCAACCTCCTCTGGCTTACACCACCCCTGGAAATTACCCAACACCAAGTGGATCAAGTTGAAACGGAATCCTGTCAGGAGCCAGAGGTGAAAAGGTTTAGTCACCATTATCAGGTAAGGTTCAATTGACAGGTTGGTTTTAGTCAAACAGTGCGCTCTAGCTGATGGTTTTTGTAGCTCCCGCTCTTCCCGTTCCAGCAATGAAATATTCAAAAAAATGTATTTTGACCCACTTCAAATCCTCCTAACAAATCCTATCAGGGGATTCAAATAATTCTGTCCGTCCTATTTTAATAAACATATGTTTAACATATGTCAGCCACTTAATTTCATTGGCTTTATCCAGATTGATGATATCTCACAGATTCAACTGATTCAGTGTCAATTCTGGATTAAGCCAAGTTCTGACCCATCACAAAAGTGGAGCTAAGCTCATAATATCTGGTATGTAGCATGCCCTAATTCCTGATGAATTGCATAGGTGGGTGTTGATTGAGGGACGGACAAAAGGCTACGAAGAAATCTATTTTCGACTATCTGAACCCCTGGCTGTTGTTTAAAACCCCAAATAGAGGAACCGTATGCGGGAATAGCCAGACACTTCGATCTATATATTTTCAGGATTGCCTCAACTGGCTTAGCCCCCAGGCATTGAGCAAACCCTAATAAGGCTGTTGTCGACCTACTAACAGCCAGTCTCTTAGTTTTATCTTGGGGGACCCATGAGCCTTTGACATCGAATAAAACTCCTAGGTAGGTAATGGAGGTAACCCTGGACACTTCCACTCCATTACAAAAAGATGACTTTAATTTCCTAGTTTTTTTACCAAGAGACATAGTGTGCGACTTCCCATTGTTCACAACCAGGTCTAAAGACTGCATATAGGATCCAAAAGCGTCCAAGATTTTCTGGAGTCCCAACGTAGTACACGCTAAAGGAAGGCGTCATCCGCGTATCGGAGAACAGGTATTGGATATTCTCCTACATGCGAGATGTCCAGGGTAGCCTCCTTTAAAGATTTGTCAAGGGCATTAATATAAAGAGTGAACAATCGAGGTGCCAATATACACCCTTGGCGAACGCCCCGATCCGATTTAAAAGATCTGGTACAACTACCGTCCTGAGAAGTCCTAACTGACGCATATAGGTCCTGATGGAGGTCAGCCAGGAAGTAAACTAGACGTGGTTCAATGCCCATTTCTAGCAGTATGTTCCACAGCCTAGACCTGTTAACCAGGTCAAAAGCTGAGGATAAATCCATAAAGACCATGTGCAATGTGCCTTCTTTGGCCACAGTGTATTTGCCAATTAATAAATGCAGATTGAGGCACTGGTCCATAGTACTTCTTCCCTGCCTGAAACCATACTTCAGGTCTGAAACAATCCGATTTTCTTTAATCCAGTCTGTAATCTTAGCTAAGACCACTTTCCCTAAAATTTTAACCGCAGAATCGATCAACGATATAGGTCTATAGCGTCGCGGGTCTCCTCTCTGACCTTTCTTAAAGACTGGGATAATGATAGATTGACTCCAAGATGCCGGGAACCCCTGCATGCCAGAAGCATTGAAGACATTAGCCAATATTTTTTACCAAAATTTAGGGTCGCATTTATAAAGGTCCGCCGGAACCCTGTCGGGACCTGGGGCTTTATTGCCCGCAGTCTCCTTTATAGCTTTCTCAATGTCGATCTCACTAAACACAAAAGTGTCTGTTTCCAGTCGAGGAGGAGGGCTGGCAATAGGGATTAGTGGACTCATAGATTGCCCCAAAATGAGCTAACCACTGTGCCTCTCTTATATTACACTCCTGCACATCATTCTCAGCAGAGGAAAACAAATGGGCATTTATAATAGACCAAATTTTGGAACTATCTTTTAAAATCTCTACTGACAAAAGTGCATTCAAAGCCTCTGTTTTAATTACTGCTTTCCGAGATTGTACTGCTAGCTTATACTGCTTACGGAGGCTTGCTAACAACGCCCTATCTCGTGGTACACTTTTTAATGCTAAAATTAATAGTCAATGTGCACTCGAGCAGATGTTGTCAAACCACCTAGTACCCCAAAGCCCTTTGGTCTTCGAGCCAGTCGTAAGATCTACTGCAATCTGACTACATATGCCCTCAAAGGCGTTGAGGATCAAGTCCTTTGGATTGGAGGGGTCAATACATGTAGCAAGATTCCCGTCCACCTTTAAGCAAAGGTCAGCAAAGAAGGTATCAGAGGTTACTTTAGACTATTTAAGCCTCCTCCCCATGGCGCATCTTACCAAACTTTTCGCTCCACATTTTCCCCCTCCCAGGCCCTTAATGCCAGTCCCGCCGTCCAGTACTAAAATAACGGGATTATGGTCACTATATGGTGACAACCTGTCATTGTAGGAAACCATTTTATCTAGCCACCTGGAGGACAGAAATATGCAGTCAATAATGGTGTCTTTATTCCTGTATTTAAAAGTGGGTCACCACTTTAACTGGCTAAAAAAGCTGGGTTCAAAGAGGTCTGATTCGGCCAAAGATCCTCCAAGGCCTCCCCCCGGGAAGAATGTTCAAAATGTGGAGTCTCCGAATTACTGTGTCCTAAAGGATCATTTATAAGACAGTTTAGATCACAAGGGTGTATATCAAAATCGCCCATTAATAAAATATAATAAGACATGGATTGTTTTAACCTATATTCTTCTAAAAAAGAATTAAGAAAACACAGGTGTTGATTCCTGAAGTCCGATTCCCCAGAATTATAAAAATGTACTAATAATAACTTTGAGTCACTAGACCTGGTTACCTCAACCACCAGACATTTTGGAGAATCAGCCTCTAACATTTTAGGAGAGCCCTCTATTCTAAGAGAAAGAAGGAGGACTAACCCTTCTATTGCTCTTCTTGCTGCTGCAGGGCGTGCAGGTTTAAAAAAATATCTATACCCATCTACCCAGAGGTTTGCCCCCGTATCCCATGTTTCCTGTAGCGCTATTGTATCATGGGATTTAATAAAATCCCCCAATAAGGGGTCACCTTTTTTTTATCTCAGTCCCGCGATGTTCCAACTGAGAATGTTACAGTTTTGTAAAATTTTGCCTTGCGCATCAATAGTGACAGGACCCTCCGAAGAAAAGGCAGCATTTCCACCCACCTTATCATTCAGTAAATCGTTTTCGTCCAATAGTACTAAAGGTAGAAATCTATTTGAGAGGGATAGCTCCCCCTCAACAAACTGAGGCGGACACTGGGCCAATTGTGATGGTAAACATAATTCCCAAGTTTTGTTCTGTAAGACTAACATGGCACAGCTTCTAATGTGGTGGTTCATTAACGGCTTGGGACAGCTGCTCAACTCCGCAACCCTTACTCCATCTCCAACTTTTGTAGAAATTTTTAGAGGAGGGTAAAAGAAACCCAGAGGAAGTGCCCTAACGTCGTCCCCAGATACAGTGGAGGAGTCCCAAAACAGCCTGTCTACAACATCCCGTTTGTTGAAATTGACTATAATACAATCACCAGGTACTTGTTTGGGACCATTCCCAACCGAGGACACCCTCCTTGTCATTATAATATGTGTTGAGATCTCAGATCGTCCAGTGCAATACTGAGCACACCAATGTTTCGTCTTTCGTATAAGGGCCATCATGGATTCACTGTTGGGGTCCCTAACAGGGAGAACCCCAACAAGGACCGCGACCAAAGGAGTTGCTTCAGGGGGAAGATTAATTCTATCACCTTTGTATTTTGCATTAGTAATTTGGGGTGCACATTTCTCAATGCCTATCCCCGTCAGGCCAGAGGACAAGGATGTATCTGGGCTACAGGTGATTTGATGAGATTTCATTCATTTTTGATTTCCCCCCATTTTCCCCTCAATGTTAGATTTTACCCCTCCGCCTGATGATGTATATAGTTGGTTACCTGACTGTTTCTGAACAAAATGAGTGCTTTTTACTAAAGAGGGATTAGGCAACAAACCTTCATTGAGGACAACTGCTATAGTATGTTCTTTGTCCATTAACACCTTGGCTGCTAATGGTTTTCCCCTCCTGTGCTGATCCTCATCGAACCTCATTGTTCATGACGAGCTCAGCTCGTCATAAGCACAGCTCCACTGTGCCTCATGACCAGCTGAGCTTGTCATGAGCAGGGAAGGGGTTAAAAAGAAATCAAGCCTCTAACATTTGTTCATGAGGTCGCCAACACATGTATTAAGAGAATCAATAATATCTTTGGCAATACCAATTAATATAGACTCAAACCACTCACTAAAGATCTCCTCAATCAAAGTCCGTAAAGTCAATTCTATATTTTCGTCTAACTTAAAGTCGATTTAGAGGTACCTTTTTTTGCCGCTTGCCACTTTTCCTATTGACACCCTTTTTCTTCTCAGGGGCCCCAGTTGAACCCGGTATAGGACGGTCCTTAACACAAGATGGAGTCTCCACAACAACAAACTCTGAAAAGGCAGGCTCAGGGGCTTGAATTTTGGAAAAGGTGATGGACAGAGTTTCTGAATGATGCAGAATACTCCTACCCAGTCAAGAGATCAGGGCTTGATCCATCACCGTTTTTTAGCTCACTGCACCATCCCAGCTCAGAACCTGGCTATATGCAAATTAGTCTGTTCCCGTCCCAGTGCATGATGGGAACAGGGCAAACCAAACTACCAAGCCAATTCTTATACTGGGAAGGAGACAAGCTACCGGGGACCGGTTTCTGGCATTTCAGCCGTCGTCGGCCCGGCTTGCTTGAATCCTGATGGTGCAATGAGCTAGGGACTCACGTCTGAGTATACCCTCCCACACTTAGTGTGGATAAAATCAATTTTGGAAAAGGTGATGGACAGAGTTTCTGAATGATGCAGAATACTCCTACCCAGTCAAGAGATCAGGGCTTGATCCATCACCGTTTTTTAGCTCACTGCACCATCCCAGCTCAGAACCTGGCTATATGCAAATTAGTCTGTTCCCGTCCCAGTGCATGATGGGAACAGGGCAAACCAAACTACCAAGCCAATTCTTATACTGGGAAGGAGACAAGCTACCGGGGACCGGTTTCTGGCATTTCAGCCGTCGTCGGCCCGGCTTGCTTGAATCCTGATGGTGCAATGAGCTAGGGACTCACGTCTGAGTATACCCTCCCACGCTTAGTGTGGATAAAATCAATTTTGGAAAAGGTGATGGACAGAGTTTCTGAATGATGCAGAATACTCCTACCCAGTCAAGAGATCAGGGCTTGATCCATCACCGTTTTTTAGCTCACTGCACCATCCCAGCTCAGAACCTGGCTATATGCAAATTAGTCTGTTCCCGTCCCAGTGCATGATGGGAACAGGGCAAACCAAACTACCAAGCCAATTCTTATACTGGGAAGGAGAAAAGCTACCGGGGACCGGTTTCTGGCATTTCAGCCGTCGTCGGCCCGGCTTGCTTGAATCCTGATGGTGCAATGAGCTAGGGACTCACGTCTGAGTATACCCTCCCACACTTAGTGTGGATAAAATCAATTTTGGAAAAGGTGATGGACAGAGTTTCTGAATGATGCAGAATACTCCTACCCAGTCAAGAGATCAGGGCTTGATCCATCACCGTTTTTTAGCTCACTGCACCATCCCAGCTCAGAACCTGGCTATATGCAAATTAGTCTGTTCCCGTCCCAGTGCATGATGGGAACAGGGCAAACCAAACTACCAAGCCAATTCTTATACTGGGAAGGAGACAAGCTACCGGGGACCGGTTTCTGGCATTTCAGCCGTCGTCGGCCCGGCTTGCTTGAATCCTGATGGTGCAATGAGCTAGGGACTCACGTCTGAGTATACCCTCCCACACTTAGTGTGGATAAAATCAATTTTGGAAAAGGTGATGGACAGAGTTTCTGAATGATGCAAAATACTCCTACCCAGTCAAGAGATCAGGGCTTCATCCATCACCGTTTTTTAGCTCACTGCACCATCCCAGCTCAGAACCTGGCTATATGCAAATTAGTCTGTTCCCGTCCCAGTGCATGATGGGAACAGGGCAAACCAAACTACCAAGCCAATTCTTATACTGGGAAGGAGACAAGCTACCGGGGACCGGTTTCTGGCATTTCAGCCGTCGTCGGCCCGGCTTGCTTGAATCCTGATGGTGCAATGAGCTAGGGACTCACGTCTGAGTATACCCTCCCACACTTAGTGTGGATAAAATCAAAACTTCCCTCCTTGTGTTTGAGGCATTAATCAAGACCACCAGTTCCTAAAGTACGGGGGCAGATAATTGCTGTTCAATAGCCAGAAACCCCTCACGGCAAATTTGGCTTGAACCCAGCCCCAGCTCTTTTTCTGCGTTAGCAATCTCTTTATTCAGTTCTCCCCTAGCAGAATTCAAGTACACAATTATTGAGGGAGTGTTTGTATGAGTCTTTCTAGGAACTTTGGCCTTTAAACCCTACAGCTCCACATTACCCACATCAGTCAGTCAGTCAATCACTTTTATTCGATTTTTTAAAAATCATAAAAAGACACAGGATACATTTCAAGAATTACACATACAAAAATGATCACAGAAATATTTACACAATATATATACATAATAATTCATAATTCATAACATCAGAATGTAAAGTGACATGTGCACAAGCAATTTGTATATACAATCAAAAAGATTAAAAAGGTACCTTTAAGACATTTGAGACATCAATATATCTATATTTTTATAAAGGTTACATTTTTTAAAAAGGTTACATTTTTTTAAAAAATTTGTTTATAATCAACCCATTATTGCTTTTGCAGCGCTTCTTATTAATGCGTACTCCTGCTACTAAAAAATTTGCAACATGGAAAGTGACATGTGCGTTGTGCAAAAGTTGCAGGAATAAGAGTGCAGGCCTCACTTGTGGGAAACGGGCCTCTCTAAGGATGGGGACAAGATATTTCCTTCTGATTTTATCTTAGTGATCTTAGAACATAGTAAAATGTAAGGTGTCCTGGGGTGAGAAGTTATCACAATCACAAGCATTGTTATTATCAGGGGTCTCCCATCTATAGTATGTGCCCAATAAAAAATGAATTAAATTCAAACGAAATCTAATTAAAAGGAAGCGGTGGAATGAGTTATTTACAAATACCAGGTAAGGTTCTGGGCCTGGGACAGTTTTCAGTGTACAATTCCTTCTCACAGTGATTTTCTTAAGTTCAATTTCCTCTCGCTCTAAGTTAAAAAGGATCATCAGTGATTCCTTGATTGTTTTAACATCCTCCTTCCTTATACTCATGGGGGAATTAAAAAGGTCGATACGTCCCACCTGTGCTAACATGTTTTTTACATACAACATCCATGGGATCTTGAGGGCTCCATTCATATTTAAGCAATCTTCTAGAATTTTGTGATTTATTTATTTATTTATTTTTAGATATTTTTATTGAGATATTTTACAGTTATATACAGGGCACGGCAATATTAATTGAGAAAGAAATGCATGCCATTGAGAAAAAACAACAAATAAAGCAACAACAGGCATAATAAAGAAAGCGACCTCGAGTTAAGGCAAAGGAGTAAGGTAATATGATCCAAAATATTATTCCAAGTTATATAACATAAGGCTAATCAAACTAAGTTACCCTTCTCTAATGTTTCCATAAAATCAAAAAAATCTCTCACATTATTACCAACATACCAGTTTATAACTCATATGTGATCCTCATTTAACCAAATTTTAGACAAAACTCAATTTTAGGCTATTAGATCATCTTTCCACCGCGTGATAGGGTCCCATATTATCTTGCCCAGCTTCCTCCCCCTTTTTCCCTTCCTTGCATAGATCTCTTTCTCCACATTGTATGTTGTTAATAACTTAGCCAGCCATTTATGGAAGGTAGGAGGTATAGAATCAGTCCATGCAGAGGCTATGCATAATCTCATAACAGATATTGCAACAAATAGAAATTCCCGCCCGCAAAATGGTCGTGCGTCCTCCAGATTAACTCCTAGTAATATAGTTCCGGGGGTTAACACAATTTCAGTTCCTAAAATATTATTTATGAAACGTTCAATATCTTTTTTTAGTAAATCTAAATGAGGACACGTTGCAAATACATGTTGTAAATCGGCATCAGAGCTTCCGCACCAATAGCACTTAATACCCACTGTACCTCCCCATTGTGCTATTTTAGCGGGTGTATAATATAAGTGATACATCCTTTTATAATGTTGCGCCTGCAATGGTGCTGAACATAACAAAGAGTAACCGTTTTCTTGAGAGATATCAAAACTTTCAAAGCTAATATTAAGATT
Source organism: Lissotriton vulgaris (assembly GCF_964263255.1). Lineage (NCBI taxonomy): Eukaryota > Metazoa > Chordata > Amphibia > Caudata > Salamandridae > Lissotriton > Lissotriton vulgaris. The sequence continues at coordinate 871,577 of NW_028250251.1, forward strand.
ATCCTTCCATTTTTCGCTCCATTTTTGACGGTCATCCTGTTTTGATTTTATCAGTTCAGCGTAAAGCCTTTTAATTGTGCAATCTTCCCCACTTTGAATTACTTCCATAATTGGATTGCGCCTGAATCCCAGAGCGCCTCCTTTTTTGTTCAAGAGAAAACTCCTAACTTGTAGGTATTTAAAGAATTGCCTAGTTTCAAGGTTAAATCTAGCTTGTAAATCTGAGAATTGAAGAATCCCCTGGTCCCCCTTTACATCCCCTATAGTTCTAATTCCCCTGTTTTCCCACTCAGCAAATATAAACCCCGAAAAAATATCTTGTGGAAGATTTGGGTTATGTGAGAGTCTGGTGTACACATTATATTTCCCCAAACCTATTTTTTTAGAGAAACTTTTCCAAATTTCATATGCTGCTATGAGCGTCTTAAACCTTGTCCTCTTATAATAGCTAGCCTCTGTAAATTTCAACAACACATCCTTCACTTCCATTCCCAGGGTTAGTCCATAAATTGCTAGTGTTCCAAATTTGCTCCACTCTTCTGATTCTTCCCCTCCCAGCATGCCAATCATATTTTGTAGAGCTGCCGCCCAGTAAAAAGATTTTAAGTCTGGAACTCCCCAGCCTCCCCTTTCTCTCGGAAGTGTCATGAATCTAAGGGCTCTTCTCGCTTTCCCCTTCGACCAGATGAATCTATTTATTATACCCTCTAGTTTTTTTAATATTTTAGCATCAAATAATAGAGGTATTGCTCTGAATAAATATAAAAATTTTGGGAGTATGAGCATTTTTATTATATTTGTCCGCCCCACTATTGACATATGCAAGTTGTCCCACCTGTCCAGATCTTTCTCTACTTTCTTAATCAAGGGGGTAATATTCTTTTCTACTAACACATCACATGGGATACCATTCCTTTGCTTCTTGCCGTTTTGGAGACTGTGTCAGGCGCTGGAGGACAGAGGAAGTGTGCCGAGGCTCACCAGAAGCGCATTGTAAGGCGCTACCTTTCGCCGGACCCGCTCCGCGGGTCCCGCTTCACGGAGCTGTATCTTGCTGACATCTGACCTCACTGCACCAAGGGCTTCTGGCTGACAGGGCTGCGAGCGAGCATACTGCTGGACTCCAACTCCCAAGAGTCCCAGCAGTTTCCATCACCGAACCCACCTAGTGACGCTCTCCCTGTAGACTACGCCCCTTGCTACTCTGTGAAAAGGCTCCGGATTTGAAACAGCGGCGGATACCATTCCTTTGCTACTTGCCGTTTTGGAGACTGTGTCAGGCGCTGGAGGACAGAGGAAGTGTGCCGAGGCTCACCAGAAGCGCATTGTAAGGCGCTACCTTTCGCCGGACCCGCTCCGCGGGTCCCGCTTCACGGAGCTGTATCTTGCTGACATCTGACCTCACTGCACCAACGGCTTCTGGCTGACAGGGCTGCGAGCGAGCATACTGCTGAACTCCAACTCCCAAGAGTCCCAGCAGTTTCCATCACCGAACCCACCTGGTGACGCTCTCCCTGTAGACCACGCCCCTTGCTACTCTGTGAAAAGGCTCCGGATTTGAAACAGCGGCGGATACCATTCCTTTGCTACTTGCCATTTTGGAGACTGTGTCAGGCGCTGGAGGACAGAGGAAGTGTGCCGAGGCTCACCAGAAGCGCATTGTAAGGCGCTACCTTTCGCCGGACCCGCTCCGCGGGTCCCGCTTCACGGAGCTTTATCTTGCTGACATCTGACCTCACTGCACCAAGGGCTTCTGGCTGACAGGGCTGCGAGCGAGTATACTGCTGGACTCCAACTCCCAAGAGTCCCAGCAGTTTCCATCACCGAACCCACCTGGTGACGCTCTCCCTGTAGACCATGCCCCTTGCTACTCTGTGAAAAGGCTCCGGATTTGAAACAGCGGCGGATACCATTCCTTTGCTACTTGCCATTTTGGAGACTGTGTCAGGCGCTGGAGGACAGAGGAAGTTTGCCGAGGCTCACCAGAAGCGCATTGTAAGGCGCTACCTTTCGCCGGACCCGCTCCGCGGGTCCCACTTCACGGAGCTGTATCTTGCTGACATCTGACCTCACTGCACCAAGGGCTTCTGGCTGACAGGGCTGCGAGCGAGCATACTGCTGGACTCCAACTCCCAAGAGTCCCAGCAGTTTCCATCACCGAACCCACCTGGTGACGCTCTCCCTGTAGGCCACACCCCCCTTCACTTGCAACTTATAAATAGCGTGTTAGTATACCGCCGCACGGGAGCGCGCGGGAAGCGCCCGGGAGAAGCCTGGGACAAGGGCGGGCCCTCTGAGGCCCTCAGAGGCACGAGAAGGCTAGGCTAGGCCAGTCCTCTAACACCTAGTAATATAAATATTGTTATGACTTCTATGTCCTATCTGTGAAAAGTTAAAGAATGATTGTATTGTCCCCACTGTTTCTGTAGATATAGTCTGTCTGATATAGGCTCAGCTCTTGATTCGTAGATCTTAGAAAAATCCACCAAGTAGCTCAGCTTAGGTGTATTAATAACAATTTCTCTTACATAGCTTAACTGTTTAATTGTTTTCATTGTCTGCCTGCGATGATGACAAAGAAACTAAGGTCTGGGAAAATACTTGTAGGAAGATCAGGCACAAAAACCAGATCGAATCCCCTGCGAAATAAACTTAGTCAGTCTTCTAATTTGAAAAGCACCTGCCAGCTTTTCAACCTTTGGGAAAGGGGTAAGAATAAAGCTACAGGGGCGGACAATAAGGCAGAGGACATTAAGGACTCTGAAGCTATCCATTTGGACATTGTCCCCAATAACTCGCGAGAGACGCCTGAAATTAATAAGGTAATTGTGGACAAGAGTTCAGGGGCAACAAGAGTAGCACCATTATCCCCCAAGTGTGGTTTTTCTCCTCCCCTATTTTCCACAATGAAAAACAACATTGACCTTGTACCAGAGGTAGTTATAAAAACAAAAAATGACATAGAACAAGATAATTTACATATTGGGATAATTCCACATGATGATGCCCTTCTGACAGTAAATATATCACCAACAAAAGTGTCATTTAACAATGGGTTGTCTCCAATGATCTTAGATAAAGACTTATGTCAACGGTATCTAGAGACTGATCCGACAAAAGCCGAGATACATCAGAACACCCCGGTAATGTCGAACCATGCTGGTTTACATCTTTACAGCAGCACCCCCTCTAAGTCCTCACACTCAAATTTTTCCACGAGCCCAAATTTAAACCTGACCGGGATAAATACATTTCAATGTAAGGGGACTGATAAACCTTTCTCTGATTCCCTTCACATATTAGAACATTTACTGTCATCCATTTTACAATTACTGGAAAAATTTGTGGGGCGATCTGACTGCGTACTTGATGCAGTGACCCAAATTTTAAAAGTCTTGTTGGGGACCCAAAAAGAGAAGGATGTGGACCCGAGGGAGCCCCTTCCTCCATTTTTGGCTCCCGATAAGGTAGGAATAAAAGATCAATCATCAGCAGTTATCATTGCTACAAAAGGAGTACATGAGGATGAAAAAATAAGTGTTACCCAGCCTCCCCCCTCCCTAAACGGTTCTTTAGTTAATGATTCTGAAATTAAAGCTTACGGGGAACTCCCGCTAAAAACTGGGAATGACCTCTTCCCTATTTTTAAGAAGCAACAGGGAGATGGGGATATAGAGGCGGAAGCTATCCTGGAAGAGAACAGTAATAAAGGGAAAACTGAGATAACAAAAAAGAACGGAAAGAATAAGAGGAAATTATTGAGACGGATAGAAAAAAATAGGCGGAGGAAAATTCTCTTTAGAAATCACCTAAATTCCCCCTTACAGAACGAGATATATCAAGTTCAGGTGGCAGCTGAAAAAAATAAAAATCTCGAAAATAAGACTACTAAAGAAAATATTGCCCCTCCGCCTCTGGCCACTCCAGCACTATTATCTATCCCCACACCCCCTCCATTATTAACAACTGATATAAATACCCTCGGTCAACAAGTTCCTAATTATAGGGATATAATTGTGGCACATAAATCAACACCTTTAGGACATGAGCAAAATCCCCCTGCCCAAGTAGCTCCATCACTTAATCCCTTCGCAACTGCTGTTCTGGGAGCAGCCGCAAGAGGTGTCTCTCCAAAAGAATCTAAGGAGGCACATAAATCAACATCTTTAGGACATGAGCAAAATCCCCCTGCCCAAGTAGCTCCATCACTTAATCCCTTCGCAACTGCTTTTTTGGGAGCAGCCGCAAGAGGTGTCTCTCCAAAAGAATCTAAGGAGAAAAATATAGACACTGTATGGGTAGAATTTTCTCCCCTCTTCGATGCCGAATGCATCTTGAACAGATCCCTCTTGCTTAAATATTTTCAAGAATCTGCCAACCTGAAACTTATACAATCAGCCGACCTAGATAGGGTCCAACTATTAAAATCAGAAGTGGGGATGATAACTAGGGGGAAGTTTCATTCTAAATTAGTAGCCAATCTTATTCTGCAACGCACAGAAGATCTGCAGAGCAGAGGAATAGATGTAATTCCAGTGTTAACGCATACTCGACAAAACAATGTTCCCAAATTTCAAAATCAACAGAAACCCCCCTTTTCTCTGTTGCAAGCAGCAACAGGTAATATAAATAAGGTGGGTGAAATCACAGAATTAAAAATAAGTAAGTCTAAGGATTCTCGGGTAGTATCCTACGTTAATCCTACCCTGTTTTCTTACCAAATTGCTACCGGAGAGGAAAATGACCAATGGAACTGGCTCCCCAGAGTACTTGCTGAAAAATCCTCAAGTAAACAATTATCTAACCCGTATCTTTAGCAAAGAACTATCCATAATATCCTGGAATGTAGCGGGTTTAAAAAACAGGCCGGAGAAAACAGCATTTCTTTTGTCCCTAGAGGCAAACATAATATGCCTCCAGGAGACATGGTGCAGTGATAACATTCAAATAGGGAAAGATTATTATGTACTGGAAGGTAGCGCCACCGCAAATAAAAAAGGACACGCCAGCGGGGGTATAGCATGCCTCTTATCAAACCGTATAAATTGGGACTACGAGCATCTTATGGACCCGAGTAACCTTTTTCAGGTAGTAACTTTATTCGGGTCAGGCAATCCTTCAGCTGGTAACCGTCTGGTTTTGATAAACGCCTACATACATCCAGAAGTTGGTTTTAATGTAATCTTAAAAAAGATCTTCCTCCTTATCCAGAGTATTAAGGAGAAAGATCCAAGAACGGTTATCATTCTAGTTGGGGACTTGAATTGTAAGATCTCCAATTTTAGCTTAAACTTATTCTGCGACAAAATGAGAGAAGAAATTTTTCATATCCCTCGAGCAACGTTCCCTGAAAATATAAAAACAAATAAACGGGGCAAACTATTATTAAATGAGTTGGCAGAAACGGATGGGATTATTGCAAATGGGAGACTCCCTTCGGATTCCCCAGCCAATTTCATGCACAAATCCTATCAAGGGGAATCAATTCTTGATTATGTAATATTAGGGACCCAATCATTTGAGTTGGGAAAGGACATCGTTGTGATCGACACACCATTAAGTGATCATAGAATCCTCTTCATCTTGTTGAATGTAAAGCCTCCTAAATGTGATCAATGGACTTTGAATAGTGATCAAACAAACTTCGGTACCAAATCAGGAAGGTGCTACTGGAATGCAAGGGCACATCGAAATCTGGAAGCAATGCTCGATGTAGCAATATCGGAGCTTCCTTCCTGGTATGGTCGTGAAATTGAAAATTTCTCCCTGTTTTTGAAGTCAGTGACAACAGGGGCAAAAAAGCTGAATAAGAAAAAGTCCATTGACATATTCCCCTGCCCCCTGAGACTGCTCAACATAGAACTTAATAAATTAATAAGGGCCCAATATTTAAATAGAACAAGTGCTATAACACGGCAAATAACAACGCTAAAAAGGAAAAGGAGAAGGCTCTTAGTCTCACTACGCAAAGAAAAAGAGGATGCCATCTGGGTAAAAATAAGAGAAGCTGCTACTAACGGGGAAATGAGGCAATTTTGGTCCCTTATAGGTGAGGGGTGTGGACTGAGAATTAGCCCTCTACCCATCCCTATTGAGGAACAAATATGGAGGGATTTTGTCTCTAACCTTTATGCAAGTAATACTACTGTGACTCCCCAAGAATGGCCAATTGAAATGAGTTTGCCTTTAGAGTCTTTCTCAGAAAAGGATATAGACCTAGCTATCGGGGAAATGAGACGTTCAGGGGCTATGGGCCCTGATGAATTGCCCATTAATGTACTAAAACAGAACAGGGCTAAATGGAGTATGCTCCTCTGCCCAATTTTTAACATTTGTCTACTAAGAGGCAAGGTCTTACCCTCCTGGAAGGGAAGTATCCTGGTTCCATTGTTTAAAAAGGGAGATCGCCTATCCCCTCAGAACTACCGCCAGATTGCATTGCTAGATGCAATCGGCAAAGTTTTTACAAGATGTCTGCTCAAACGAATAAACGCATGGGTGGAGTCTTCAAATATTCTCCCACTCGAGCAGACAGGCTTTAGGAAAAACCATGGGACCATGGACAATTTAACCGCCCTCCAGGTAATAATCGACAAATACATTGGAGCTAGAAAGGGGAGAGTCTATGCGGCATTCATAGATTTCTCCACGGCCTTTGACAAGGTCGACCAACAGGTATTGTGGAGAAAGCTACATGCCCTGGGAATGCCTCATAGACTCTTATGTTTGGTACAGGATCTGCACGATAACACGTGGTGCAAAGTGCTGTTGGGGGGAGAAAGGGGCCTATCCCAGCTCATTCCATCGGCAAACGGCCTTAAACAGGGCTGTCTTTTAGCTCCCCTCTTATTCTCCCTCTATGTTAGCGACCTTCCCCTTACTATATCTGCTTGTGAAGGAATTGCGCCACGTCTGGGAGATAGACATATCTCTTGTCTAATGTATGCGGACGACATTCTAATTTTAGACCTTACTCCAAAAGGTCTTAATAACCGTCTGCATACATTACACAATTTTTCCGAAGAGCACTTCCTGAAAATAAACATCTCCAAAAGCAAGCTAATGTGTATGGAGGGACGAAATAAATTGAAGTTGGAGCACATTAGCTGGGAACTGGGAGGCCAAAAATTAGAAAAAGTAAAAACATACGTTTTCCTGGGTAAGGTTGTTAATAGCAACTTGAGCAACAAATCCCACATAGAAAACAGTTCCCGTAAGGCAAAGTCTCAGGGAAATGGCCTAAGAGCATTGTACAAATCAACAGGCAAGAGACACTTTGTTCACCTGCTGGAGGCTTTTCGGGCAAAAGTCCCCCCGACTCTGCTTTACGGTGTAGAACTAATCGACTTAGTCGAATGGGGTTTCTTGGACACTATCGAGGGCATCCTCTTGAGAAGCTTAACTTCGGTTAATAATAGTTGTAGTGCAGCAGCCCTGCGTTTAGAACTTGGTCTAAGAAGCAGCTGGGCACAGGGCCTAGCAGGAGTTATCCGCTGGGTTATCTGTTTGATCAAAGGAAAGCCAGCCACTCTAAGATCCCTTATTACAAAAGAGTTGATGGGCCCTCTAAAAGAATATTCGATTCTTATAAAGAATTATAGGAAGGCCATTACTCTCTTGGACTTGGAGGAAGCCTCTCTTTTAGACCTTTCAATGCACCAATTAAAATTAACACTAAAACAAACTACATGGAAGCTAAGTTACGAAAGGGATCGCAACTTGATTATACAAAAGAAGGGGGTTACACAAGCTGTTAATTCTTGTTTATTCAGACAAGTACAACCTTACGTGTCCTGGAACATACCCCACGGTTTACGCCGCTTTTGGCTGCTTCTTAGGCAGGATCTCCTTCCCCTGAATAAGTTGTTGGCCAAATGGCATGGCATATCCAATGTATGTAATTTCTGCAATCTCTCAGTTCAAGACTCTATTCACGTCTTGCTAGTTTGTCCAGCATTAATGGCTTATCGCCGTCTCTGGGTAAAACCAGTATGTGTTCAGTTTGGTATTTTATCTGCAAAATCTCTGATAGATGCTATCTTTAGTCCTCCAAATGGAATTTTTTGTAACAGAATTTTTAACTTTTTTAAATGTTTTTTAGAATTGTATTAGACGAATGGTATGTCATCCTTGTATATTTTCCGCCTGCATGAGTTGTTTACATATGGTTTCATTCTATTATATTTTGTTTGTCATTGTGTAATATGTGGATCTCCACGGAGTTCCAAAATCAAATTTAAATAAATAATATATAATAATACTAACACATCCAGGTCTGCCAAGATGATAACCCCTAAATACATGCCTTCCTGCGTCACTCAAATGTCTATACACGGAGTAAACGAATTTTTAATTATCTGCGTTTTAGATGTATTTAATTTATACCCCGATATCTTTCCAAATTTCATCACCTCGAGTTCCAGGTATTCTATAGATTCAGAGGGATTTGCAGAGATTACAGCAATGTCATCTGCATAAGCTAAAATTTTACATTGCCCGATGAATGTTGTTAGGGGTACAATCATCTCAGATGTCTCTATTCTTCGTATTAATGGATCCATGTATTTAGCAAACAATAGCGGTGAGCAAGGGCACCCCTGTCTTGTACCTCTTTTTATTTGGAATTGACCCGTGTTTCCACCATTCACCCGTAAAGTTGCTACCGGTTTTAAATAAAGAGTTTTTAAGGCTTTAATAAAACCTTGTTTAATGCCTCTTCTTTCCAGAGCGTACCAAAGATAGCACCAGGAGACCCGATCAAATGCTTTTTCTGCATCAAGTAACATCACTGCCATCGGGTCTCCTGTGACTGAAGTAACATCGAATAAAGTTATTACTTTTCGTATATGGTGAGTAGTTCCTCTCCCTGGTATAAAACCATGTTGGCAGCTACTGACTATTTTATCGATAACTCTTGCAAGCCTTGATGCCAATGCTTTGGAGAAGACTTTTACGTCCGCATTGAGTAAAGTAATGGGTCTATAAGATCCTGGATCTTCCGGGTTTTACTCTTTTTTTAATATTACTACCACCTCAGCACTCCCCCATGACTTAGGCGCTAATTTACCCAGCTGTGCCAGTTGCATAACCTTCATTATCTCTTCTACCAGGAGGTCCCAAAATACTTTGTAAAACTCTATGGGAATTTGATCAGGACCTGCTGCTTTACCAGAGGGCAGATTCCATATTGCCTCCTTGATTTCTTCTGTCTGCAAGACTCCCTCTAATCCATCTGCTTCATCCTCCTCGATTGTATCTATAGGGATCTCTTGGAGATACTCCTTCATTTCCTCATTATCTCTTTGAGAATCTCGACCCTCTAGTTCATCGTCATACAACTTCTCATAAAATGCCCTAAATACTTCCCTTATTTCATTCGACTCTGAGTGGACCGTGCCCGATGTATCCCTGATTTCTCGAACTGTACCCACAGCTTCTTGTTGCCTTGTCCAGGTAGCCAAGATTCTGCCTACTGACTCGCTTAACTCATCACACTTCTCTCTTTTAGTATTGTAGATTTTCGCTGCTTTACTAGCGATTTCGGCCTCTGCCTCACCTTTTACTTTCACTAGTTCTGTCAAAGAATTTTCAAAGTCCCCCCCCCGTCAAAATACAGTTTTCTAAGTTCTCCTCTGCCTTAAGGACCTTCTCAGCTAACTCTAAATTCCTCAGCTGTATTTGTTTCCTTTTATAAGAGTTATAACTCTTTGTTTCCCCCCGTACTCCAGCTTTAAAAGTATCCCAGACCACTCCCATTTCTGCTGTGTCCCTATTGAAAATAAAAAAATCAATAATCCATTTATTCATATGTTCTATATATTTGCCATCTTTCAATAGCTCTCTTTCGAAGGTCCAATTTGTATATTGTCTAGTGTTTGTTTTTGTTGTCATTGTAAGTACTAAGGGGTTATGATCACTAAAGATCCGTGGCAGTCTTTCAATCTTTGAATTTGAGATAGTGGTGCTTGAAACGAAAAAATAATCTAATCTTGCACATGTTCGGTGCGGAGCAGAGTAAAATGTAAAGCCTTTGTTGTCCAATCTGTTTTTCCCCCATACATCTGAGAGAGCGTTGTTTAAAACTAAGCTATGTAGTGCCTGGTTGACTTTCTTTTTCCGGCCTTTATATTTCCCAAAGGAACCCAGTCCTAATCCATCAGCTCCATTTATATTAAGGTCACCTCCCAGTATAATTTTTGGTGCCCATGTTGCTAGCTCGACATCTAAAAATTGAAAAATCTCGGGGTCATCCTCTGTTGAGCCATAAACAGTTACAAACGTTGTCCACTCTCCATCTATAAAACACTTATTCATGGCCCATCTTCCCCATTTATCCTGTGCTTTCTTCCTGGTCAAAATAATATTGTTTCTAGCTAAAATAGCTACCCCTCTTTTTTTGACCCCTTGGCTTGAGTGTACTAATAGATGAAATCCTAAGTGACTCAGGAAGTGTGCTTGTGTTATCGTAATATGGGTTTCCTGTATAAATGCAAAATCCACATTCATTTGTTTCAAGGCTACCGCAATTTTTGCTCTTTTTTGGGGATCATTTACTCCGCATACGTTCCATGTTACAAACTTAACACCCATGGTACACATTATCACATATATTTTCCCTCCTACAATCTCTTATGTACTCTAGCCACATAATTATCCAGGATATTATTAAAACTCCATTGACGCTTTTTCTTATATTGCCTCCTTTAGATTTTCGCCACCCCGCCTGTTCCCCCTTTCCTAAAAATGCCCTTATTGAGCTCCGTCTCTCTATTGTGTATCCTGCCGTGCCCTGTTCCCCCCCTGAGTCCCACCCCACTCCCCCTTCTCCCCCCCTTCCCTTACTGGCAAATAGGTCAATCCTGACCTATGTGTGACAGCCGCACCCCCCCAGGGGAGTTTCCCCCAGCCACACCCCCTTGGTACATCATTTTAAAAGATTTATTCATATTTTTCAAGAAAAGGCTCAATTATTTCTTTGTTATAGAAGCTACTTGTTTTAAGCTTTCTATACGATCAGTTTGTATATTCCGATCTCTGTGTGTTCTCTCTTCTCGAAGAAAAGTCAAATACTCTTGTGCAACTATTTCAGAGAAGAAGACTCTGAACTGGCCATTAAAGCCTACTTTGAGGCGAGAAGGAAACAGCAGATAGACTTCACAGCCTATATTCTGAAATGGTACTATAAGTTGCCGCATACGCCATCTTCTTTCCACTGTTGTGTGGCAAAAGTCTGGACGGGCAAAAAAAGTTATATCCTTGTAAGTTCGTTTCTTCATGGGTTTAGCCTTCATAATTACTTCCTCTCTTAATAAATAGTTTCCCACATACACAAGAATTGCCCTTGCTCTTGGGTCCGCACTACCTTTTTTCTGTATGAGAGGAAATCGGTGCGCACGTTGCACCTCTTTATCCCAGTCCCATGTATCCATCTCTGGGAAGGCCCCTTTCAACAAATCTACAACAAAGGCTCTTATATCTCCTCCTTCCTTGCCTTCCTCCACTCCAAGTAGTCTTATATTGTTTCTCCTCTGCCGATTTTCAAAGTCTTCCAGTTTCCAGAGTATGTTAGACTCTGTTTTCTCCTGCATCTGCCTAAATTCTTGCATCTTTACCATCTCCTCTTCCATTTTGCCGGTCCTCTGTTCAACCTGCGTCAATCTGCCTGTAGCTTCAGCACACATTTCCTGCACTTTGTGGAGAGATCTCTGTATTTTCTTATTAGCCCGCTTGGCTCGTTGGCTCTCCAGCCGGGCTTCCCCTTGTATCTGTTGCATTGTGGAGAGTAAAAGATCGAATTTATCCTTGTGCGGCTCTTCACGCTTTTGATATTGATCCTTAATCTGGTCCTCTTGGTACACCTTCTGCGCCTCCTGCAGATTACCGCCTCTTGCCCCATCTTGTAAGCTATGCCCTATATCTGTACCTGCCTTTTCCCGATCCGGCATTTTAGATATTCCCTTTTGTGACAGAGTTCCTGCCTTGCTATTTCTTACGCGGGGCCTTCCCCTAGTCATACGAGTTTTAGTTTTGATTTTGGGTTTCAAATTGGGTTTCAAATTTCTTTCTTTCACAGCACTGATCTGCACCTTCTCTAGCCGCGGGGAGCCAGTCTCAGAGTCCTGGGATTCACTCAGTGAAAAGTTCTCTGACTCTACGGAAGAAGTAATCGATGAACTCGTCTCTTCATACTCCTCTTCTTCCTCTTCTTCTTCTTCCTCCTCCACCAACTCATTATCGTCACTGTCGTCGCTGTAAAGTGACCTTTTAGAAGGGGATTTTTTAGGAGAAGATCGTCTTGGCTTATTTAGCATATTTACGTTTTTTACCTGTTTTGTCCTACAAGAATCTGGTACTATGACAGAGCTAAACGGTTTGAGAGTTTTAATTTCACCCTTGCCCTTACCCTTATCCTTATCCTTAGGATTTGCTCCCTTGTTTGACTCTGCTACCTTTTTAACTCCAGTAGCTACAATTATAGGTATTGTAGTTTGCACTTTTTCTGTGCTCCTGGTATTCAGCCCGTTTTCTGTACTAATGGTAGTCTCAATGGGTGCACGTTGATGACCGTTTTTGGCATCTCCAGGCTCATTTACAAGTTCCTTTGTGCTTTTACGTGAACCATCTGCCAGTACTACTGTTTGTACTTCCCCCTCCTCTGTAGATTCTTGTTGCATGCTTCGATGTTAAACATGCCCTATGTTTGAAGTTTGCCTTTCCCCTTGCAGAGCACCCTGCTGCATGCACAGACCCACATTCACAACCACATCCCCTGCTTGAGGCAATATAGCTGTCTCGTGTATATTTTTGTTTTTGTTTTTGTTCGTACCTATTACTTCTTGTGAGCCCACATTCTCAGCGTTATCACCGCTGCCTCTGTTATCCCGCGCGCTAGCTTCAATATTGTACATTTCTGCATCCAGCCCGGCACGAGTATTGTGTTCCTCCTCACCTCCAGCATTTTTCGATTGACAAGCTCCCCCAGCTCCTCCTCCATCTCCATGACGCTTCTCCTCCTCCTCCTGTATAGGCAAGATGGCTGCCGACAGTCCGTAGGGGTAGCAGCCCTCAAGCCACTCTCCTGTGCCTACGGCTTGTCTAATGTCTAATGCTCGTGGGTATGGCTCAGAGCTGTTCTTTGGTTGTATCTTGCTACATTGGAAGATGAGATGCTGGAGGATTTCCATAATTTGGTGATTACTCTCGCTTGGGCAGCTGTGGAGGTGGAGGTGGAGGCATTGGCGTTGCATAGCTGGAAGCTGAGAGATTCGAGAGTGCGGGCAGCGTCTGGGAGTCGGCCCTGTCTAAAGTCAAGAGGAGGATTACTCTGTGCTGGGAGACCTGGGAGACTTTCAAGCGTGTCATGGCCCCTAAAGTGCTGAAGATTGTTAAGAGTATTCGGGGGCAAGAAGAAGTGGAGACATCTAGCGAGCCCGACATTCCTGCGGCAAACCTGAGAACCAAGGCACGACAAAGGGCACAGGCTCGCAAAGAAGCGGCGAAAAAGCGCGAAGAAGAGCGCTTACTGGCAAGTCAGAAGAAGAGAGAAGAGCGTCATAAAGAGTTACCTGTACTGGGGGCAGTGGATTTGGCCGCAGAGTCTCTGAGAGAGGCGATCCTGCGTCAGCCCCTGATCTTTGAATCCTTTCAGGCACGCGGAGTCTCACCTTCTTCTTCACCGGCGGTGAGAGGCTCGCTGAGAAAGGAGATGGACGCGATCCTGGTGTCTATGGCAACGGAGTGCATCGAGTCGGGATTCGGGACGGGCTTACCGCGGAAAGCTGTAGGGGGTGTATCCGCCGTAGTGGATGGCGCTGGCTCGAGTTTACAGATGGATTTGCCGAGGAAAACCAGAATGGAAGAGATGGCGCCAGAGGCATTGGAGATTGCGGAGCGCTCGGCGGCGGTTGTGGAAGCCGCAGGAGGTGGAGGCGTTGAGGCATGTGATGCAACTGGGGCAGCGGGAATGGAGCCAGGAGTGGTATTGACTCAGCATGCACCTTCACCTTCACCCGAGGTTACAGAATGCGTGACTCAAGGCTCTTTAGTAGGCGGCGGGTGCAATGTAGAATTTTGTGATTTAAAGAAATCTCTTCATTTAACCAGGTTTTTAACCAAGTAATAACAGGGGCAGATTTTATGACGTCAGAAACATACCCAACCCCGAGTTTTGAATGAATAGTGAAAGTGGGGGTGGACTGGGGAACAGAAAGTAATGATCTTAAAAACCTGTTCTCTGCCCTTTGAATAAGGGCAGGCTCTATGTATCCCCAGATTGAGGCCCCGTAGTTGGCGATTGCGATGCTCTTAGCATTATATACTTTGAGGATCGCGCTCGTCGGTCTTGAACCCAGTTTTCTAGCAAAATTCAGGATGGCTCCAGCCGATCTACTTAGTGCATTGGATTTGGCCTTAAGCTGGGGACCCCACGTGCCTTTATCATCAAATAGGACACCCAGGTAGGTGAAAGAGGGAACCCTCTGAACCTCCTTTCCTGTGCAAACCATGGTTATTGGTTTCCTCCTTGTCCCTCTTACTCCCATGATCATGACGTGGGATTTTTGTGTATTCACTTTTAGGTCTAATGAGGTCATGAAGTCCCCAAAAGAGGCCAAAAGTTTGTTCAGGGCAACGCCAGTTCTTGCCAGGAGGACCGCGTCGTCCGCGTACAGGAGGACTGGAATGTTTGTCTCTCCTGCACGCGGGACGTCGGCACCCAGGGCGGAGAGTACCGGCTCCAGGGTATTTATGTATAAAGTGAAGAGGAGAGGGGCAAGGATACATCCTTGCCTCACTCCTCTCTCGGAGCTAAAGGGTTTGGTGCACCTACCGTCCCTAGTTACTCTAACTGAGGCCTCCAGCCTCTGATGCAGGTCAGCCAAAAAGCCAACTAAAGATTTTTCAATACCTATGTCCAGGAGGACCCCCCACAGCCTTGACCTGTTAACCAAGTCAAAGGCTGAGGAGAGATCCATAAAAGCCATATATAGGGCTCCTTTTTTGACTAAGGTATATTTGGTAGTTATCAGGTATAAATGTAAACACTGATCCAATGTGCTTCTTTTAGCCCTATAGCCATATTGGGCGTTAGAAAGAATTCCCCTGCCCTCCAGCCAAGATGTTAGTCTCCCCAAAATGACTCTGCCCAAGATTTTAACAGCAGAGTCAATTAGGAAGATAGGTCTGTAACAGGCAGGGTCACTTTTGAGGCCTTTTTTAAAAATGGGTATGATGATAGATGTAGCCCAAGACTGTGAGATCACACCTATTCTAGCTGCATTACCACATTTTTCAAAATCTTTGACCAAAATGTAGGTGCTGCTTTGTACAAGTCGGCCGGGACCCCATCAGGTCCCGGGGCCTTATTTATGGATGTCTTGTTTATTGCATCTTCTATCTCATCTGTTAGAAAGGGTTCAATTGGGTCAGTGTTAGAGTGGTCAAACCTATCATGTAGTTGACTAGATTCGGTATGTTTATAGATGTTACCAAAGTGGGATAGCCACAGGTCATCAGGAATGACACACTCTACTGAATGTCTATCTCCATCCGAGAAGTAAGAGTGATTAATAACGTCCCAGAATTTGGAACTATCCCGGAGGACCTCCGTTGATTGAAGGTCCAGCCAGGCCTGCTCTTAAATATCCTTCTTCCTTTTCCTAATGGCCTGTTTGTACTCCTTCCTTAGTTGGATTACTTTAGCCTTGTTTCTTGGTGTCTCTTTAAGGGCATTTAATAAGTCAGAATGGGCCCTTGAACAGTTAGAGTCAAACCATCGTTTAACAATCGGTCTCCCCCTTTTTGGTTTAAGGGTTAAATCCTTGTTAATTTGTTGGCATATTCTATTAAAAGCCTGTACGATGTTGCTATTGGTTGATAGGGGGTCTAAGCAAATACCGACTTCCCTTTCAGCTTTAGTTAAAACTTCCTGTAAGAAAGCAATTGGTGTTACATTAGACCATTTCAACCTTCTCCCTTTGTCTGTGGATGTTAAATTTGTCACAGATTGTATACCTGGTTCATTAGAATCTTTAAAATCAATGAGTCCAACTTGTGACACCTCTAATGCCACAGGGTTGTGATCGCTAAAAATAGAGCCCACGACTCCATAACTTAGGATATAATTCAAAATAAAAGATGAAATGAAGATAAAATCTATGATTGAACCTGTGTCTTTCCCTTTGTATGTCGGTGGTCTCGGTCCTGACGGACAACAGCTAGATTCATATAAATTGTGAGTGGCCAAAAGATTTTCCAAGCCCTCCCCTCCTTTTGTATGTTCAAAGTGTGCTGAGAGTGCATTGGGTGGGCCATCCTCATCATTGACCTTACAATTCATACTACAAGGGTGAATATTAAAATCTCCTGACAATATAATCTCATAACCATGTTTGCTTAATTTGTAATTTTCCAAAAATTCATCAAGTAGCATCAATACTTGGTTATTATTAACAAATTCAGGAGAATTATACAAATTAATCAACAAAATAATAAGTGAATTGACATTGTTAGCTCTACGACCAAGAAATACGGGGAGCAAGACTGTAACTGTTTGGCTTTCCCTTTCAAATTAAGTGAGGTAAAAGTGGATAAGCCACCTTTTGCTCTACCCGAAGTACTCGGTGTAGCTAAAATATTAAAATGCATAAATCCATCTACCTCAAATTTGTTATCAATATCCCATGTTTCCTGTAATGTGATGATATCAAAAGATGAGATAAAACTTAGCCAATTTTCATCCTCAGCCTTAGATCTTAGTCCTGCAATGTTCCAGCTAAGGATCTTACAGGTATTCCCGTTAAACACACTAAGGGTCTGATTGGTGACATTTGTCTTCTCTAGTCAAACCAAATCTTCCGTTGACGAAAGAGGAGAAAAACGGTTACCCACATATTTGTGCTTACCCATTTGGCATATGTTAGGGGAGGCTCTGCCCAGCCTCTGTCAGGCTCTGACGGGCGCAGACGGGCCCGCCCTTGGCCTGGGCTTCGCCCAGACGTGGGCCCCTTGCTCACTGAGCCACTGGATTCAAGCTAGTCTGGCTGATGAAGGCTAATGCCCAGAAACCGGTCCCAGTATTTATTTTATTTATTGATTTATTTATTTATAAAGTTTATGCTTGTTTCCAGTCTAGGGAGGACCTGGCTTGGCAGTTCGGTGCCTCTAGAAGCTTTAAAATATTTAGTTAAATGAACATTTTTCAAAAAACGTAGTCTAATGAGACTAACCAGATGGTGATCGATGAAAGGGATTATCCGGGAATGTGGGCACTTTTTACTGAGCGCCAGGGCCGAATTGTGTTCCCAATCCGACCCTGGGGATATGAGCACACTGTCTCTATATTTCTTTCCTGTTTCCAGCTCAGGCGAGTCACGAGTGGGCTTAATATTCCTGGCCTGCAGTTTCCACTTCTGAATTACCAGCAACGCGGCTAGCAACAGACTTCTAGCCTGCCCTTATCTCGAACCAGACCCTGACTGTCCCGTCGGGCAAGAACTGAACGGGTGTGTCACAATCTAAGCTTCTGAAACTAACAAGTTAAGTTTAGGTGCCTGAGGTGCGTTGATTCTGTACCACCGATTTGCATTTGTGAATGGAAGATTATATGTTCGGGTCAAGTTTTTCTTCATTTTCACATTTTGTCAGGTGCATGTACTCCGTCTCTGTCTCTCTAGCCCCTCTTCTTGTCACTCCAGCCTCCTTGTCATACCGTGTCATTCCTGTGGTTGCCTTCCCTTCACACTGTGCCTAGAGGCACTCGCTCTTCCTGTGCCTGCAGGATTAAATCAATGTTGAGCCTTCGTTCATGTGCGTCAAGTGAGGATTTTACAAACACAGATGTACACCTCGGTGCTCCTTAACCCCTTGCATGCTCGTGACGGAACCATTCCGTCATGAGCCACGGTGGTGCTGTGCTCAGGCCCCGACTGGCCATAGCGGGCACCGGGCAATCCCCTGGTGCGCCGAACGGGTGGGGGCCGGTTTCGGGCCCCATGTACCCATTTTTGTTACAGGGCCGTTTTTGCAGCAAAAACGGCCCTGTACCAAAATCGGCCGAAAACCGGCCCTCTGCAAAGAGCTCGGCGGCACCTTTAACCCCCCCACCCCCGAGTGGGGAGGGGGGGCCGGCCGAGCACTTTGCCGGGCCGGTTTTGTTTCCCAGTCCGGCCCTGGCTGTGCTGGTGACGGAATGGTTCCGTCACGGCCCGGCCGCCGCGCCTGCATGGCACTGATTCTGCACCTGCGCTGAGCATTCTATTAGGTGGGCGGGGCCGTGACGGAACCATTCCGTCACAAGCACAGCGCCACCGCAGCTCGTGACGGAGTGGTTCCGTCACAAGCATGGCAGTGCCGCCCCCCCCCCCTTCCCCCTAGCCCTGTGGCAAAATTACCGCCACAGCCAAGGGGTTAAATATCAAGCCTCATGCTGCTGACCAAAATAAAAGATCCTAGGCAAATAATTGAAATGAAAGAGCCTCCTTTATCGTCGTGGTATATTTGAGGTAGAAGAGCCACGCCAAGGGTCTAGCTTGGCTCTAACGAGCCATGCACAAGCCGAGTCCTGAAAATGTTTGCCATGTATGTTTATGTTTAGGGTATTTATAGAGCGCATGGCTGCCCAAGGGCTTCCCATCACTAGCGGAGCAAACTAGAACTAAAGCCACAGGAAATGTAAATAATGCAACAAGACCATGTAAAATATGGCAAACTCTCTTAAAAAGTCAAACACGTGTATTTCTTTAACTTGCAGAAGCTTTTTTTTCAACTCGCATTTTATCACTGCACTGTGAGACACTTATTAAAAGAGATATTTTTAAACCTAATTTAAACCCATTCTTGTCCCGCCTGCGCCCTGATGACAGTGCCATTAGTGACATAAGAGGTAAGTCAGTTTTCATGTGAACTCTGAATGTGGCCCAGATTCTTATAGGCACAACATTGTAGTATACTGAATCAAGCACAATATGGTTTTGTATAGCTCGCATTCTGAAGTCACATATTTGAAGGTGCTTTCATCTGTGATAATGAAGCTAAAGGAAGACTGGTGAAATTAAATATTTGCATAAGATCACACAATTTGGTTAAGTGGAAAGTAGGGATTAAGCCCTGTTTTTCTGGTTTCATTTTGTACAAGCCATTCACTAAACGGGTAGCTATGTGTCTATTCATTTTAACTCAAATGCTAAAGTGATGATTTTAACTTTTGGCCCGTAAGGGTAAGTATGGCGTGGATAGCAGGCAGACGCCACATAAAAGCTCAGCTTGTTTATGGCTTGACGCTAAAAAAGAAGCGATAGCTGATCCTAGCTCTAGCTTTTCAGTGGCTTTAAGTTTTCAATAACTTTCAAAGTTTCCGTGGCTCACCCATCTCTATAGTATATGAGAGCACCTTCTACATTTTCAACCTAGCTAGGCCTGCCACAGGGTGAGTAAATCAGAGGATACAGTGGCCAGGTCACTAGGACACATGTCACCTTTAGGGGAGTGATGTGAAAAAAACATAGGCTTCTTGTTGCCCTCTCGAGTGGTGTAGAATCACGGGATGGTGGCAGGGGACAGCTGGAGTGACAGGGTATCTGGCGCTATTGGAAATGTCTTTGTCGATGTAATAACTGGACTTTTACAATTACTTTATGAAGCTTCTTGCTTTCTCAAATTTGCTTGAAAATGCACCATTTGGTCACTCTTCGGGGTAGTATCCCCCAAACCCACCTGGTGACGATTGGGCTCGCTCTAAGTGCTCACTTTCCACTGGGCAGATTGAACTTTTACACCCCACCACTTCCAAATGTCACCATCTGCCACTGCAATTTGCATGGCCCTGTGTGGCTTTATAAAAACAATGTAACGTAATGCTGTGGCTTGCGCTTCATTGTATTAGATTGCATTCTGAGAGGGGTTTTGTGGGTGAAACATGGGCGTTCCCATGCATCCACCCATAAATTTCATGCAATCCCAGATTTAAAAAGGTTTGTAAACCTGGGCCCTTATTTATGAAGAGCT
This sequence comes from Lissotriton vulgaris, assembly GCF_964263255.1. Lineage (NCBI taxonomy): Eukaryota > Metazoa > Chordata > Amphibia > Caudata > Salamandridae > Lissotriton > Lissotriton vulgaris. The sequence goes on from NW_028250251.1 coordinate 891,578, forward strand.
TTTGCCGTCAATGCGTCAAAAATAATGACGCATT